>NW_027039537.1:0-60239 GCF_034236695.1 Oncorhynchus nerka
AGGCCAGTTAAATAAGGATTGTTAAGTGAAATGAGACATGGATTGTGTAGGAGTACCATTCAGAGGGTGAATTGGGAAGACTAAATATTTAAGTGCCTTTGAACGGGGTATGGTATTAGGTTCCAGGCGCACCGATTTGTGATTTCTTTTTCCAACTCAACAGTTTCCCATGTGTACCAAGAATGGTCCACCACCGTAACAGTGGCGGTCAGTGCCGTTTAAGATGAGGGAGGACCATTTTGTTTTTCATGGGCATGGCCTTATTTCTACTACAGCATGTTGGATGACTGTCATTCATATCCCATTCACCCTGTTCAACGTAACAGCGATAGGTCTAGGATACTACATTATACTCACATTTTCCCTATACCCATCATGAGGTAGCTACAACCTAGTCTATGAATGAAAGTTTACAACGTAGGTGCACACAGGTTGAGAGAATAATTTAAGGTGACAGATAGTGACACATTCAATACCACTCTCGCCTACTGATCTAGAATGTAATCATTAGTCCAGCAGTTGCAAACAAGAGTTTTTTAAAAACAAATTCAGGTATGTTTATCTCCGTTTTGTTCCGTTGAAGAAAGGTTTTTCAACAAAATCGTCAGAATGAATACACCCCTGATCATGTGTAAACACAGTTCACTTTAATTTCAGCCACGTTGTATTCCTTCTCTCCTCCTCTCACCTTTTCCCTTCGCTTCTGGACTTCAATGCACAACACATCAGCTGTATGTCACCAGGTGAAAAAAAAACTTTTCCAAAACCTCGTAGGTTTGTATTGAAGTCAAATTACTCAGAGGAGAAACGGAAACTCGCTGTTCTCCAGGCTACACCATGGTGCTACCCTACAGAATGCTGCTGAGGCTACTGTAGACCTTCATGTTTTAATCAATTATTTGGTGACGTGATTATATTTAATATAGTTTTATCACTCAGGAGGAGGGTCCTCCCCTTCCTCCTCTCAGGAGCCTGCCCTTCCCCCTCTCAGGAGCCTCCCCTTCCTCCTCTCAGGAGCCTCCACTTCTTCCTCTCAGGAGCCTCCCTTTCTCCTCTCAGGAGCCTCCCATTTCTCCTCTCAGGAGCCTCCCCTTTCTCCTCTGAGGAGCCTCCCCTTTCTCCTCTGAGGAGCCTCCCCTTCCTCCTCTGAGGAGCCTCCACTGCACCCAAAGGACATCCAGCCAATTGTGGGAAGCATTGGAGTCAACATGGGCCAGCATCCCTGTGGAACGCTTTCGACACCTTGTAGAGTCCATGCCCCGACGAATTGAGGCTGTTCTGAGGGGAAAAGAGGAGGGTCCAACTCCATATTAGGAAGTTGTTCCAAATGTTTGGTATAATCAGTGGATAAATCTGCCATTTAGCAGACACTTTTATCCAAAGGGATTTGCAGTCATGTGTGCAAACACTTATCATATGGGTGGTCCCAGGAATCAAACCCACTACCCTGGTTTTACAAGCACTATACTCCACCAACTGAGCTACAGGACCACAAGGAATGATCAAGGAATGACACAGATAAACACACACAGCCTGAGTTTCAAAAATATAATTGAATCAAAGACCGTAACATTGAAACTGACATACTCCATATTAGATGTAGTCCGATTCATCTGAATGGCCGATTAATTAGGGCCGATCTCAGGTTTGGTATTTTTGGGCGGCGATTTTGGAGATTTTTTTTTTACACCTTTATTGAATCTTTATTTAACTCGGCAAGTCAGTTAAGAACGCATTCTTATTTTCAATGACGGCCTTGGAACGGTGGGTTAACTGCCTTGTCCAGGGGCAGAACGCTAGATTTTCAGCTTGTCAGCTCGGGGGATCCTGCCTTGCAACCTTACAGTTAACTTGTCCAACGCACTAACCACCTGCCTCTCATTGCACTCCACGAGGAGCCTGCCTGTTACGCGAATGCAGTAGAAGCCAAGTTAACACCATCCAGTCCCTTCAGCTCCATTCAACCCCTCCCATCTGTCTCTAAACACCATCCAGTCCCTTCAGCTCCATTCAACCCCTCCCATCTGTCTCTTAACACCATTCAGCCCCACCCTTCAGCTCCATTCAACCCCTCCCATCTGTCTCTAAACACCATCCAGTCCCTTCAGCTCCATTCAACCCCTCCCATCTGTCTCTAAACACCATCCAGTCCCTTCAGCTCCATTCAACCCCTCCCATCTGTCTCTAAACACCATCCAGTCCCTTCAGCTCCATTCAACCCCTCCCATCTGTCTCTAAACACCATCCAGTCCCTTCAGCTCCATTCAACCCCTCCCATCTGTCTCTAAACACCATCCAGTCCCTTCAGCTCCATTCAACCCCTCCCATCTGTCTCTAAACACCATCCAGTCCCTTCAGCTCCATTCAACCCCTCCCATCTGTCTCTAAACACCATCCAGTCCCTTCAGCTCCATTCAACCCCTCCCATCTGTCTCTTAACATCCATATGGGATTCATATTTGCCATATATATTTTAACTGTGCTGTGATGCTTCACAAAAGTACTAAACTTTTCGATTCTCATAGTTTCTACAGATTGTAAATTAAAGATAAACATTTTTGTTAAAATAATTATAATATTGATTGAATAGGACTTTTCAAATGACCCAGTATTGCCAGTATTGCCATCTGCAGCGTTAGTTCTAGGTAAATGTTGCAATTCTTCAGCGATTCCTGGACATGTGACCAACAACGAGCTACATATGGACAGTACCAAAATAAATGATCTAATGACTGCCTCCTCGCAGCAAAATCTGCAGAGCTGGGAAGATTGTATCCCCATATATAACATTATATTGGTTGCAAGAATTTTGTATAATAATTGAAGCTTTGAATCCGGCGTCATTTTGCGTGTCAATTCATAAACAATGTGCCATGGAATCAGTACAATGAAAATCTCTTGCCAACTATTTTGACATTTATTTGGCACAGCTGTCAGTTGTTTGGTCCTTAAATGGAACTGGTAAACATTTCTATTTATCACAATTTGGTCCTTAATGCAGGGCCTTGTTCCTGTTCTACAGTCTAGTAAAGATAGGGGGGTTGACTGGGACAGGCAATGTAACATCCATAATGTTTTATGGAAAAGGTTTTTGTAAAACATGCACCTTACATCAGATCATCTTGAAACTTTCTCTCTAAATCTAACTTTCATCAAGGTTTTATATGGTCTATTGGTTTCTCTCTAAAACAAACTTACATCAAGGTTTTACATGTCAACTAACAGAACTGTCTACTGTGGTGAAAATACACCAGTCTATCTTCCTGTCAACAAACAGAACTCTGCTGGTTGTCCGGGTAACAGATTCCAGTGGGCAGATCTATTTAATTTGTTCAAACTAAATTACAGCACTTACTTTGATGAGTCAAATCTGATCCTTTCTTCTCTTCTCCTCCTCTCACAGTTCCACTCAGCCCCATTTTTTTCCTGCAGTCCACCTGCAGCACAGACAACCTCTTCATACCCAGCAGTAAGGTGCTACCGGGAGAGGCACGACACGGGGACTCCGGGAGGGAGGAAGGGCTAGCGTTGTCCTGGTAACCATAAAGAGGGGACACAGACATATATCATCATGGATGCTGATGTCACTGTTGTCATGAAGTGCTTTACAGAAACCCATCCCAGACCCAGAGAGAGCAAGCTGTATGCTAGACCAGACCAAGCTGTATGCTAGACCAGACCAAGCTGTATGCTAGGCCAGACCAAGCTGTATGCTAGACCAGACCAAGCTGTACCATGTTGTGTTCTGATCTGAAGAGACTCTTCTCTTCCTCGTCAGCTTCAGGATGTTGTTGAGGCTCCCCAGAGGATCCACCATAGTCATGTCTCTCTCCTGTGTGAACAAGAACATCAAACAGATGGTGAACTTATGACCATCAATTGCAATCACAGTCTTACAAGAGGCATGACTATGTCTAAGAAAAGGGCCTATAATGGCCACTTTCCTCATGATTTCTGAAAATATTGTTTGTGTTGCAAACGTAAAAGGGTCTTTCCACAAAAAGGGTGCCTTTTACGTCCCTTTGACAATTTAAGTAGAAATTATGCACCAATGTTGAATTCGAAAAGCCTGTTAGATGAAGTGCACTTTAATGTGGACTACATGGATATTTCAATAAATCTAATAATACAAGTCACAAAAATATATGTACAAATGACGGATAGCACCTTTAACAATTCATTGAGCACTGAACAACATTTTAAATTGTAGAACTTCAGTAGAATGCCCCTTTCAAACCCCACATTAGTTCAAGAAAAGCAGGTTTTGTGCCCGTTTTTAAGACAGTTCTCACTGGTCTTAATCGGATCTTCAGTTTCCTCCTCCTTTTTCACTCCCAAAACGTCTTCCTCCTCTTTTATTGAGATAGCCTCCTCTTCCTCTTTTACTCCAAAAGGTTCTTCCTCTCCTTTCAATGCGATAGCCTCCTCTTCCTCTTTTACTCCAAAAGGTTCATCCTCTACTTTTAATGCGATAGCCTCCTCTTCCTCTTTTACTCCAAAAGGTTCTTCCTCTACTTTCAATGCGACAGCCTCCTCTTCCTCTTTTACTCCAAAAGGTTCTTCCTCTACTTTCAATGCGATAGCCTCCTCTTCCTCCCTTTTCATCCTGAAAGCTTCTTCCTCTCCTTTCACCAGAGCTTCTTTCTCCGTCGAGTTTAGTGAGCTCATGTACCGGGCGATTAGCCTAGCGCAGTATAAATGTACCACATTACCTAATTTAACAAGCAATCTACGTTTCAATGAACTAGTAGATAGGTAAACATAATTGTGTTTAAAACACAGAGTAATATACACAAGATTTGTCTTAAACAAATCGAAGTTCAAATGTATGCAGATGATACAGTGATATATGTGCATGCAAAGAGCAAACAACAAGCTGCACAAGAACTCACTACTGTAATGGTCCAGGTTACAAAGTGGCTCAGTGACCCGTGTTTGCATCTCAATGTGAAAAAAACTGTTTGCATGTTCTTCACAAAGAGGGCAACAGATGCTACTGAGCCAGATGTCTATGTGTCAGGGGAGAAGCTCCAGGTGGTATCCGATTTTAAGTACCTTGGCATCATACTTGATTCCAACCTCTCTTTTAAAAAGCATGTGAAAAAGTTAATTCAAATAACTAAATTCAATCTAGCTAATTTCCGATTTATACGAAATTGTTTGACTACAGAGGTAGCAAAACTGTACTTCAAATCTATGATACTCCCCCACTTAACATACTGCTTGACTAGTTGGGCCCAAGCTTGCTGTACAACATTAAAACCTATTCAGTCTGTCTACAAACAGGCTCTCAAAGTGCTTGATAGGAAGCCCAATAGCCATCATCATTGTCACATCCTTAGAAAGCATGAGCTCTTGAGTTGGGAAAATCTTGTGCAATACACCGACGCATGTCTTGTATTCAAGATCCTTAATGGCCTGGCTCCCCCTCCACTCAATATTTTTGTTAAACAGAAAACCCAGACATATGGCAGCAGATCCACAAGGTCTGCCATGAGAGGTGACTGTATAGTTCCCTAAGGAAAAGCACCTTTAGTAAATCTGCATTCTCTGTGAGAGCTTCCCATGTCTGGAATACACTGCCATCAGACACACATAACTGCACCACATATCACACTTTCACAAAATGCTTGAAGACCTGGCTAAAGGTCAATCAGATTTGTGAACATGGTCCCTAGCTGTGTGTTGCCGCTTTCCATGTTGTCTGTTGTCTGTAGCTTGTGAGGTGTGGAAACACTTTGTTGCTTTTATGAATATTGTCTTGCTGCTTTTTGTTCTATGTTGCTCTGTCTGTGTGCTATGTCTTGCTTGTCCTATGTTGCTATGTCTTGCTTGTTCTATGGTGCTATTGTCTATATTGTAATTGTTTTTAATAACCTGCCCAGGGACTGCGGTTGAAAATTAGCCGGCTGGCTAAAACCGGCACTTTTACTGAAACGTTGATTAATGTGCACTGTCCCTGTAAAAATAAAATAAACTAAACGCTTCAATGTTTCGGTTTAATGTTCGCTAGTAAACCACCACGTTGGTTGAATCAGAAGCCTTTTGTCGATGTTGAAGAAGCCTCCTGTTCCGTCCACTAGATTATACGTCACGCAAGAAGCATCAACTGAAATATTCACATCGCCATCTGCTGACTGGAGTGGGTAACGCAGTTTGGAAAAATATGAATTACAATGTTTATTCTGGCAAGCAATGTCAAATGTCAAAGTCATTTAAAAACAACCAGATGTTATGTTTTCTCTTCCTTCTTACAGCCAATACTTTCCTCCAGGGCTGACCTGCCCATTAGGCAGGATTAGGTGACAGATTGAAGAGGGTGGCATATTCCTAGCTAAATTGACCAAGGCTTGCCAGGTGCACGGTGTTTCCTCCGACACATGGGTGCGGCTGGCTTCTGGGTTGGATGGGCGCTGTGTTCAGAAGCAGTGCGGCTTGGTTGGGTTGTGTATCGGAGGACGCAAGACTTTCGACCTTCGTCTCTCCCGAGCCCGTAGGGGAGTTGTAGCGATGAGACAAGATAGTAGCTACTAACAATTGGACACCACGAAATTGGGGAGAAAAAGGGGAGAAAATAAATAAATAAATAAAATGAAAAATTTACCAAGGTTCATCGCTAACAACACATAATAACACCTGCCCAAAAACAATGAAAAATTCTCTCACCCAGTGGCATATTTATGTGAGTGTTTGTGTTGCCACATGAAGCAGTGGCCACTTTGCAAAAGGTAACGTGGACAGATATGTCTCTACCTGTGTCGAGCACATGCCCCTTTACCCTTCCAGTCTCTAAAGTGCCCTGGTATAATTTGTATTCATTTTTTGTTATAGTTATTCTGAACTCTCTGCCTGAAAATCAACGTTAAATTTGCCTATGTGATTTGTATTTCCATTCAACTTTTTGAAGATTAAACAGCCAGGAAATGCCCCTGTCTGAGTGCATTTGTCTACCACGATGTGTAGCTGTTAGCGATGATGCTAATGACAACCATCTTCCGGTTGATGAAAAAGCTTTCCATTACCTTACATTACCATTACCTTGTAACTACCCTGGTAGGTTGATTGATAACCTGAACAAGGTTGCCGGCACTGGTTACAGTTTGAAGCTTTCTCTTGAGTGGGCAGCCTGATCACAGCTTTCCTCCAGTATTAGTTAATGAATTACCAAAGTCTTGAGTTTAGTTTGCCTGTTCTACAGTCTTGTAAAGATAGGGGCGTTGACTGGGACAGGCAATGTAACATCCATAATGTTTTAAGGAAAAGTTTTTGTAAAACAAGCACCTTACATTGGATCATCTTGAAACTTTCTCTCCAAAGCTAACTTTCATCAAGGATTTATATGGTCAATTGGTTTCTCTCTTTTCATTGGCAGAATCCTTTTTCAGTGTTATGATATTCATAACATCCATATACACCAGTCTATCTTCCTGTCAACTAACAGAACTCTGCTGGATGTCCTGGTAACAGACATCCAGTTCAAACTAAACTACAGCACTTACTTTGATGTGTCAAATCTGATCCTTTCTTCTCTTCTCCTCCTCTCACAGTCCCACTCAGCCCCGTTGTTTTCCTGCAGTCCACCAGCAGCACAGACAACCTCTTCATACCCAGCAGTAAGGTGCTACCGGGAGAGGCACGATACAGGGACTCCGGGAGGGAGGAAGGGCTAGTGTTGTCCTGGTAACCATAAAGAGGGGACACAGACATATATCATTATGGATGCTGATGTCACTGTTGTCATAAAGTGCCTTACAGAAACCCAGCCCAGACCCAGAGAGAGAAAGCTGTATGCTAGACCAGACCAAGCTGTACCATCTGGTGTTCTGATCTGGAGAGACTCTTCTCTGTCTCGTCAGCATCAGGATGTTGTTGAGGCTCCCCAGAGGATCCACAATAGTCATGTCTCTCTCCTGTTTGAACGAGAACATCAAACAGATGGTGAACTTATTACCATCATCAATTATTACTGTCTATTACAGTCATAGGGTCTTATCAGAGGCATTAATATCTCTAAATTAATTGGGTGCCTTTTGTGTCCCTTTGATATTTTAAGTATAAATTATGCTCCATTATTACATTTTGAAAGCCTGTTATATATAATTAAATCTCATTTAACAGTCCCAAAAATATGTAGCAATGGCAGATTGACCCTTTAACAATTTATATAGTACTGAACATCATATTGAAGTGAAGAACTTCAGTAGAATGCCCCTTAAAAACCACACATTAATTCAACAACTGCATAGTTTGTGCCCCTATTTTTAAGACAGTACTCACTGGTGTTAATCTGATATTCTGTCTCCTCCTCTTTCACTCCCAAAACGTCTTCCTCCTTCACCTTTACTGAGATAGAACCTTTTAGAGAAGAAGAGGATGCTTTCTCTTCTTTCCCTATAACAGCCTCCTCTTCCATTCTGAAAGGTTCTTTCTCTCCTTTCACTGTAATATCCTCCTCTTCGTCTTTCAGATGGTATCGAGACAATGTTAGCAGAGTGTTAATGCGAAATGCTGTAATATGTGCTTCTACAGCGTAATCTAACTAACAATTCCGGTGTAAGGGGATAAGGAATATGTACATAGGATATATGAATGAGTGATGGTACCAGAGCATCTTTCTCTCCTTTCACTAGTAATATTTACATCATTTCCTCTTCCCATTATTAAAGTCTTTCACGACAATGTTCAGCGCCAGAGCTTCTTTCTCTCCTTTCACTGTAATATCCTCCTCTTCATCTTTCACGACAATGTTCAGCGCCAGAGCTTCTTTCTCCGGACAGCAGACATCCACTTCTTTAGCAGGGGATGAGTAGTTTAATGAGCTCATGGTCAGGGATGTTAGCTAGCTAGTTAGCATTAGCGAATAGCCTAGTGCTAGGCTCAGTATCAATCTTTAACAAATTTGCAAATTGAACAAGCAAAATAGGTTCAAGTTAACTGAAATGTGTTTTAAACACTGCGATTAGCTAATGCACATTAACATGGCCTAAAACGTCAATCTTTCAGTTTTATGTTGGCTAGCAAGCTACCGACGTGGTTGAAAGAGTAGCCGCGTTGTTGTTCCTGAAGAATCGTCCCGTCCAGTTAATTATACGTCACGCAAGAAGAGTCAACTGAAAGATGATCATCGCCATCTGCTGACTGGAGTGGGTAACACAGGTTGGAAACAATAGTTACTACACTTATTGTATTGGAAAAAACGTCCTAATTATTTAACAATAAGCTGATACATTTTCTCTTCCTAATAATACGTTCCTGTACACAGACGTAGAAGCTCAATATGAAAATGTAGATGATTAATACATACTTATATGAATAGGTAGTGTGTTGATATACATTTTCTCTGTTAATTTTTCACATTCTTTTTTATCTACATGTGACCATACTATTCCCTTAAAGCCACGCTCTATAAGATACAAATCATCCTGTAAACAACAGAACAAATGCATCACATGCAAATAGCACTTGATTATCTGTAGTGCTATACACTGGGTAGACAAAACATTAAGAACACCTGCTCCTTCCATGACTTAGAAAGACTAGGTGAATCCAGGCTAAAGCTATGATCCCTTACTGATGTGACTAGTTAAATCCACTTCAATCCGTGTAGATTAAGGGGGGAGACAGGTTAAATAAGGATTTTTAAGCCTTGAGACATGAGACATGGATTGTGCATGTGTGCCATTTAGAGAGTTAATGGGGAAGACAAAATATTTAAGTTACTTTGCACGGGGTATGGTAGTAGGTGCCAGGTGCACCGGTTTGTGTCAAGAACTGCAACGCTGCTGGGTTTTTCAGCTCAACAGTTTCCCATGTGTACCAAGAGTGGTCCACCACCCAAACAGTGGTGGTTTGTGCCGTTTAAGATGAGGCAGGACGATTAGTTTTTTCATGAGCATGGCCTTAATTCTATTACAGCATATTGGACGACTGTCATTCATATTTCACTCACCCTGTTCAATGTAACAGCAATAGGTTTAGGCTACTACATGATACTCTAATTGTCCCTATACCCATCATGAGGTAGCAACCTAGCCTATGAATGAAAGTTTAGAATGTAGGTTCACACAGGTCGAGAGAACATTTTGCGATGACAGACAGTGACACATAGACAGACAGTGACACATTCAATACGGCCCTGCACACTCTCGCCTGCATCTAGCTGAAATAGAGATATCACTGGACATATTCAGGTATGTTTATCCCCGTTTTGTTCCATTTAAACGTTTGTCAACAGAATCGGTGGAATGAATACACCCCTTATCATGCATAAACACAGTTCACTTTCATTACAGACACGTTGTATTCCTTCTTGCATCTATGTGCTCTCCTCTTATCACCTTCTCCCTTTGTTTCTGTACTTCAATGCACAACACATCAGCTGTATGTGACCAGGAGAAAAAACCTTTCCAAGCCAAACCATATCATGACTGAAACACACAGCTTACATTGTTGTCACCATATTAGCTAAAATAACATCATAGTCAACAGAGCTAATAGAACTAACTCGTTAGTAAACCTGCTTCAATCATGCAGTAACGTTACAGTGTACAGTCAGTAAGCAGTTTAGCACTTACCTTGGCGGGTCCCAGTGGCAATAAATTAGTAAAACCAAAAGCTTGCCTTGACTTGGAAGAGTTCCAGTGTTGTGTTGGATAGTCATAGCCAGCTAGCTAACATAGCGTCCCTCTGTTTGAGCCAAGTGTTTGAGTAGACTAAACTAGATAGCTGCATTTGCTAGCTAAGTAAGTGAAACTGAAAGTGGAAAATAAATGATGAAATATCTCTCTCTCGCTTCTCCTTCATTTTGGAATAAAATAATTTGTTCAAAACTGTTCAACTATTGTATTTTTATCTCTTTTAGTCAACTACTCACCACATGTTTGCACTGCAGTGGTAGCTAGCTGTAGCTTATGCTTTCAGTACTAGATACATTCTCTGATCCTTTCATTGGTTGGACATCATGTCAGTTCATGCTGCAAGAGCTCTGATGGGTTGGAGGATGTCCTCCGGAAGTTGTCATAATAACTGTGTAAGTCTATGGAAGCCTTGAGAACCATAATCCTCCTAGGTTTTGTATTGAAGTCAATGTATCCAGAGGAGGATGCAAAATAGTATGTTTTAATAAATTATTTAGTGACGTGATTATATTTAGTATAGTTTTATATAAAAAGGACCACTTTTAAATATTTTACCTTTTTTATTTTTCTGGAAATAACTGAGGACGATGGTTCTCCCCTTCCTCCTCTGAGGCGACCCCACTGCACCCAAAGGACATCCAGCCAACTTGACCCAATTGTGGGAAGCATTGGAGTCAACATGGGCCAGCATCCCTGTGGAATGCTTTCGACACCTTGTAGAGTCCATGCCCCGACGAATTGAGGCTGTTCTGAGGTGAAAAGGGGAGGGTCCAACTCCATATTAGGAAGGTGTTCTAGATGTTTGGTATAATCAATGGATATATCTGCAATTTAGCAGACACTTTTATCCAAAGGGATTTGCAGTCATGTGTGCAAACACATTACATATGGGTGGTCCCAGGAATCAAACCCACTACCCTGGTTTAACAAGCACTATACTCCACCAACTGAGCTACAGGACCACAAGGAATGATCAAGGAATGACGCAGATAAACACACACAGCCTGAGTTTCAAAAATATAATTGAATCAAAGACCTTAACATTGAAACTGCATATTTAGTTACAATCAAATATTATTTGTCACATGCGCTGAATACAACAGGTGTAGATCTTAACGTGAAATGCTTACTGACAAGCCCTTAACCAACAACGTAGATAAGAAAAATAAGGGTTAAGAAAATATTCCCTCAATAAAAAGTTCAAAAAAGTAACACAATAAAAAACAATAACGAGGCAAAATACCAGTACAGAGTCAATGTGGAGGCTATATACAGGGGGTACCAGTACAGAGTCAATGTGGAGGCTATATACAGGGGGTACCAGTACAGAGTCAATGTGGAGGCTATATACAGGGGGTACCAGTACAGAGTCAATGTGGAGGCTATATACAGGGGGTACCAGTACAGAGTCAATGTGGAGGCTATATACAGGGGTACCAGTACAGAGTCAATGTGGAGGCTATATACAGGGGTACCAGTACAGAGTCAATGTGGAGGCTATATACAGGGGTACCAGTACAGAGTCAATGTGGAGGCTATATACAGGGGTACCAGTACAGAGTCAATGTGGAGGCTATATACAGGGGGTACTATCAATGTGGAGGCTATATACAGGGGTACCAGTACAGAGTCAATGTGGAGGCTATATACAGGGGGTACCAGTACAGAGTCAATGTGGAGGCTATATACAGGGGTACCAGTCAATGTGGAGGCTATACCAGAGTCAATGTGGAGGCTATATCAGGGGTACCAGTACAGAGTCAATGTGGAGGCTATATACAGGGGGTACCAGTACAGAGTCAATGTGGAGGCTAGGCCAGTACAGAGTCAATGTGGGGTACCAGTACAGAGTCAATGTGGAGGCTATATACCAGTACAGAGTCAATGTGGAGGGGGGTACCAGTACAGAGTCAATGTGGAGGCTATATACAGGGGGTACCAGTACAGAGTCAATGTGGAGGCTATATACAGGGGGTACCAGTACAGAGTCAATGTGGAGGCTATATACAGGGGTACCAGTACAGAGTCAATGTGGAGGCTATATACAGGGGGTACCAGTACAGAGTCAATGTGGAGGCTATATACAGGGGGTACCAGTACAGAGTCAATGTGGAGGCTATATACAGGGGGAGGCTACCAGTACAGAGTCAATGTGGAGGCTATATACAGGGGGTACCAGTACAGAGTCAATGTGGAGGCTATATACAGGGGGTACCAGTACAGAGTCAATGTGGAGGCTATATACAGGGGGTACCAGTACAGAGTCAATGTGGAGGCTATATACAGGGGGTACCAGTACAGAGTCAATGTGGAGGCTATATACAGGGGGTACCAGTACAGAGTCAATGTGGAGGCTATATACAGGGGGTACCAGTACAGAGTCAATGTGGAGGCTATATACAGGGGATACCAGTACAGAGTACCAGTACAGAGTCAATGTGGAGGCTATATACAGGGGGTACCAGTACAGAGTCAATGTGGAGGCTATATACAGGGGTACAGAGTAATGTGGAGGCCAGGGGGTACAGTACAGTCAATGTGGAGGCTATATACAGGGGGTACCAGTACAGAGTCAATGTGGAGGCTATATACAGTACAATGTGGAGGCTATATACTATATACAGAGTCAGGGGGTACTAGTACAGAGTCAATGTGGAGGCTATATACAGGGGGTACCAGTACAGAGTCAATGTGGAGGCTATATACATGAGGTACCAGTACAGAGTCAATGTGGAGACTATATAGAGGGATGTTTACATACACTTAGGTTGGAGTCATTAAAACTCAGTTTTCAACCACTCCACAAATGTCTTGTTAACAAACTATAGTTTTGGCAAGTCGGTTAGGACATCTACTTTGTGCATGACAAAAGTCATTTTTCCAACAATTGTTTACCAACAGATTATTTCACTTATAATTCACTGTATCACAATTCCAGTGGGTCAGAAGTTTACACACACTAAGTTGACTGCCTTTAAGTTTGGAATATTCCAGAAAATTATGTCATGGCTTTAGAAGCTTCTGATAGACTAATTGACATCATTTGAGTAAATTGGTGGTGTACCTGTGGATGTATTTCAAGGCCTACCTTCAAACTCAGTACCTCTTTGCTTGACATCATGTGAAAATCAAAAGAAATCACCCGAGACCACAGAAAAAGAATTGTAGACCTCCACAGGTCTGGTTCATCCTTTGGAGAAATTTCCAAATGTCTGAAGATACCATGTTCATCTTTACATACAATAGTATGCAAGTATAAACACCATGGGACCACACAGCCGTCATACCGCTCAGGAAGGAGACTTGTTCTGTCTCCTAGAGATTAACATACAGTGGGGCAAAAAAGTATTTAGTCAAATACTTATTTTCCACCATTATTTGCAAATAAATTCATTAAAAATCCTACAATATGAGTTTCTGGATTTTTTCCCTCATTTTGTCTGTCATAGTTGAAGTGTACCTATGATGACAATTACAGGCCTCTCTCCTTTTTTTAAGTGGGAGACCTTGCACAATTGGTGGCTGACTAAATACTTTTTTGCCCCACTGTACATTGGTGCGAAAAGTGCAAATCAATCCCAGAACAACAGCAAAGGACCTTGTGAAGATGTTGGAGGAAACAGGTACAAAAATATCTTTATCCACAGTAAAATGAGTCCTATATCAACATAACCTGAAAGGCCGCTCAGCAAGGAAGAAGCCACTGAAGAAGGGCCTTGGCTAGGGATGTATTCTTGTTTTGAATCCCAGCCACCGTAGGAGGCCTTTTGCCTTTTGGTTGGCTGCCGTTGTAAATAAGAATTTGTTCTTAACTGACTTGCCAAGTTAAATAAAGGTTCAATAATAAATAAATAAAATAAAAATAAAGTACAGAGAGATAATTGATGAAAACCTGCTCCAGAGCACTCAGGACCTCAGACTGGGGCAAAGGTTCACTTTCCAACAGAACAACAACCCTAAGCACACAGACAAGACAACGCAGAAGTGGCTTCGGGACAAGTCTCTGAATGTCCTTGTGTGGCCCAGCCAGAGCCTGGACTTGAACCCGATCGAACATCTCTGGAGAGACCTGAAAATAGCTGTGCAGCGACCTGACAGAGGTTGAGAGGATCTGCAGAGAAGAATGGGAAAAAATACAGGTGTGCCAAGCTTGTAGCGTCATACCCAAGAATACATGAGGCTGTAATCGCTGCCAAAGGTGCTTCAACAAAGTACAGAGTAAAGGGTCTGAATACTTATGTAAATGTTATTTTTCAGTTTTTAATTATAAAATACATTTGCAAACATTTCTAAAACCCTGTCTTTGCTTTGTCATTATGGGGTGTTGTGTGTAGATTGACGAGGAAAACATCCCAATTTAATCCATTTTAGATTAAGACGAACATAACAAAATGTGGAACAAGTCAAGAGGTCTGAATACCTCCCAAATGCGTTGTATGTAGACCAGAATATCAGGAACAGGCTGGATGTGAGAAGGAGGGTGGCATCTCACTGCCATTCAGCATTCAGGAAGTCAACTGAAAATGCCAATTCCCTTCTATGGTTTTCAATTATGAAGAGGTGGAATTGGAATTTGATTTACTTCCTGAATTTACTGGAATTGAATTGGAATTGACTCCAACCCTGGTTTTACTACAAAGCTGTCAGCTTCATCATTTAGTCAATCGATGTAATAATGCATAACGCTCACAGATGTGCTTGTTCTCATTCAGAGAACATTTTTTAGTTGAATAACAGAATAGAAGAAAAACATTTTATTATGCACCTGAATAACTTGGACATGGATTACCTGGTTGATTCTCTGCTCAACAACACTGACTGTGAATCAATCTGGTTGATTCTCTGCTCAACAACACTGATTGTGAATCAATCTGGTTGATTCTCTGCTCAAAAACACTGACTGTGAATCAATCTGGTTGATTCTCTGCTCAACAACACTGATTGTGAATCAATCTGGTTGATGCTCTGCTCAAAAACACTGACTGTGAATCAATCTGGTTGATTCTCTGCTCAACAACACTGACTGTGACTCAATCTGGTTGAATCTCTGCTCAACAACACTGACTGTGAATCAATCTGGTTGATTCTCTGCTCAAAAACACTGACTGTGAATCAATCTGGTTGATTCTCTGCTCAAAAACACTGACTGTGAATCAATCTGGTTGATTCTTCATCACCGTCACTGGAGTCTCTTCACTGTCTTGATCTTCATTCCTACAGCCTTCATCACCGTCCCTGGAGTCTCTTCACTGAGTAAGTAAAGATAGTATAAGAAACCTCTCCCATTCTACTTGTCTATTATCTTTGTTTAGAAATAGTCATTTGTGTGACCTACTGATTTTCCCTACAATTTATTTTAAGGATTTAGAAATATTGAAATGGTAGAATGAGGAATGTCAGAGTCTGGAATATAAATATATACAATTTGTTTAAAATGTATATGATGGTGTGTCTAGACATTATGGACCGTATATGAATATAAAAGGTGTGTACAGCAGTAGTTATATAGGATGAGCCTTGACTAGAATACAGGGTGGAGTACTGGGTGGTTGACGGCTAGTAACAGTGACTAAGTTCAGGGCAGGGTACTGGGCGGAGGCTGGCTAGAAGTGACTATTTGAACATTCCTATTGGACAGCCTTACCTATAGAGTAGCACCACCACCCATCAGCCCATTCTCTTCTTGATGTCAAAGCTGCAGTGTATTGTTGCTATAGGAGTTTATGATTAATAATCCTATTTACTTCAAGACACACTAAGATGTCACCATACTATTCATTTAAAGCCCCTCTGTCAGATATAAATCATCAGAGTGGGAAACCAACTGACATGGAAACAATGGAGCAAATGTATCACTATCAGAGGGGTGTATTATGACATCATATAGAACTACTCAGACATTCCAAATCAGGCTTCATCCACATCATGAAGGTAGATATTGATCCAACCATTTCAAAAGTAATGACCGGGTTGACGGAAACAGGATATGCCTGTACACTTTTATAAATGCTGACAGACGATTTGTTACTTCGTTTGACAATTTGTTTGTATATTTGTGTCAGTAAAAATGTCTAAGTGAGAAATGGCTGTGGAAACTCCTTAATGATAACAATCACATCTTAGTTAACTTGGAGTCACATGATATGTTGTGTGGTCCTCCCACTATGACTTGAGAAACCATGTAGTTTATTAGGCTACAGATGAAATAAGTTATGAACTTCACAGGGTGGTGAAAGTGCACGTGATGAGCTTGATGCTCCTTTCCAATACATTGAGGTTCTTATTCTGGTGACATGATGATCGATGCTTGGTTGCCATTTGACAAATAAGATAATAATCTCATCATTCGGGTAAAAACTTTTATTCAACCAGTGGGAGTGTTGTAAATGCCAACAGGAAAGTCGAAAGAGGAACTCTTCATTGAGACAATAATAAACAGCAATCTGTGGGAGAGTTGTGGTGGATATTATAAAATAAGGATCTGCTGGAGTCCAAGTCAAACCAAGATTCTTTATTTCTGAGCTCAGAGAGAATAACAGAGTTACACAGCGCAGTGTAGACAGTCTGAATTCCTGAAGCATTGAGTGATTAGCAAATATCTTTATAATTTCCTGTTCCTGGGCGGGACTTTATTCATACAAGGACACAGGTGCAAATTGGTTTGCAACACAGGATGATAGTCCCAAGAACAGGAGCTTATAATAGGACAGTTTCACAAGGTTAGTCACATACTCAGTTATGTGGACACACAAACAATTAACATTTTCATTTCATTAAATCATCAGTGGGCCAACAATGCAAATGTCAACAATGGAACTAATGCATCACATCCTAATATCAATTGATTATCTGTAGTGCTGGAGGAATGACACACCCAGATAAACACACAAAGAGTTTTAAAAAAGGACAGTTTAAAAGAAGGAACCTGATCTCCTTTATATTCAAACTGACAGACTCCATATTCCATTCATGTTTTCTAATAAAAACAAAGAAATATATGTTTGAGTATACCCTGTACCATTTAATTTCATATGGTAAAGACAGTTTAACACATTGTCAGTCAACAATATAAGACAACGGGAGCACTGTGTATGTTCTCTGATGAATTTTAAGTCAATGTGATGTGAAATATCAACATACACGCTAAGATAAGTAATTTCTCTCTCCTGTGTGGATTCTCTAATGACGTTTAAGTGACTTATGAGTAATATGTTTTCCCACAGTCTGAGCTTTTCTAAGCCTTCTCCTCTGTGTGCAGTCTAATGTGTTATTTCAGGCTTCCTAAATGGGCAAATGGTTTGCACCCTGGGAGGAGTGGTAAGGCTTCTCTCCTGTGTGTATTCTCTCATGTATTTTCAGGTGTCATTCTGTTGTTTCAGCTCCCCGAAAACACTTTCCACATTGGGAGCAGTGGTAAGGCTTCTCCCCTGTGTGTATTCTCTCATGTTGTTTCAGCTCCCCCGACTGGCTGAAACACCTTCCACATTGGGAGCAGTGGTAAGGCTTCTCCCCTGTGTGTATTCTCTCATGTTGTTTCAGGTGTCCACTCTGGTTGAAACACTTTCCACATTGGGAGCAGTGGTAAGGCTTCTCTCCTGTGTGTATTCTCTCATGTAGTTTCAGATCCCCCGAATGGTTGAAACACTTTCCACATTGGGAGCAGTGGTAAGGCTTCTCTCCTGTGTGTATTCTCTCAACAGATCTTGAAACACTTTCCACATTGGGAGCAGTGGTAAGGCTTCTCTCCTGTGTGTATTCTCTCATGTTGTTTCAGGTGTCCACTCTGGCTGAAACACTTTCCACATTGGGAGCAGTGGTAAGGCTTCTCTCCTGTGTGTATTCTCTCGTGTAGTTTCAGCGCCCCCAAATGGTTGAAACACTTTCCACATTGGGAGCAGTGGTAAGGCATCTCTCCTGTGTGTATTTTCTCATGTTTTTTCAGATATCCACTCTGGTTGAAAAACTTTCCACATTGGGAGCAGTGGTACGGCTTCTCTCCTGTGTGTATTCTCTCATGTTGTTTCAGGTATCCACTCTGGTTGAAACACTTTCCACACTGGGAGCAGTGGTAAGGCTTCTCCCCTGTGTGTATTCTCTTATGTGTTTTCAGTTGTGCTTTCTGTTTAAAACTCTTTTCACACTGGGAGCACTGGTGTCGTCTTGCTGGTTTGGACGTCCCTGGCTCTGGTTCCTCTGAGTCTGGTCTTTCTCCTGCCAAAGATAGTGTTATTTTTAAATAGAGACCCAAATGAAACCACATGATAAAAAAACCTTGCTACGAGGGTAAATCCTAAATCAGATCTCTCAATAACCTGAGGCCAGTTTTAACAATCTTAGTGTGATTTTAAAACAAATGTAGAGCTTCCTGGTAATTACTGCTATGTTTACATTACTTATTCATCCTGTTTTACAAGTCAGAACACAAAAACTAGACAGTTCTAGGACACTGAAGACACAGACGTCGCTGGATTCCAATTGAACAGGTGGTTCTAAATATATAACTTTCATAGCTGTATGATACAGAATGTGACCTACACACTTCCTTAAACATAAAATAACTAAAGAAGTAATTTTGTGTGGAAGTCCAAAACTAGTTTTTACGTTGCAGATACAAAGCACATCAGTAACATCTCCCCGTTGTTGAAAGGGTTCGACACATTGCTGTTTAATTGGACCAATTTCTTATTTAGACATTCACAGATTTTCAACATTTTGATTATCGCTGATGTCATATTTTGGGTAAATGTTCCTAAAACTGATAGTAACAACAAAAAACAAAAATATAAACGCAACATGTAAAGTGTTGGATGTTTCATGAGCTGAACAAAAAAGATTGCAGAATTTTTTACATCCCTGTTAGTCAACATTCATTCTTTGCCAAGATAATCCATCCACCTGACAGGTGAGGCATATCAAGAAGCTGATTGAACAGCTTGCTTATTACACAGGTGCACCTTGTGCTGGGGATAATAAAAGGCTACATCGAAAATGTGCAGTTTGTTCACACAACAATGCCACAGATCTCTGAGGGAGCGGGCAATTGGCATGCTGACTGCAGGAATGTCCACTGGAGCTGTTACGGAATTGAATGTACAGTACCAGTCAAAAGTTTGGACTCACCTACTCATTCAAGGGTTTTTCTTTATTTTTACTATTTTCTACATTGTAGAATAATAAAGACATCAAAATGATTAAAAAACACATGGAATCATGTAGTAACCACAAGTGTTAAATCAAAATATATATTTTATTCTTCAAAAGTTGCCACCCTTGCTTTCTCTCAAACAGCTTCACCTGGAATCCTTTTCCAACAGTCTTGTAGGCGTTCCCACATATGCTGAGAACTTGTAGGCCGCTTTCCCTTCACCTCTGCGATCCAACTCATCCCAAACCATCTTGATTTGGTTGAGGTCGGGGGATTGTGTAGGCCAGGTCATCTGATGCAGCACTCCATCACTCTCCTTCTTGGTAAAATAGCTCTTACACAGCCTGGAGGTGTGTTGGGTCATTGTCCTGTTGAAAATCAAATGACAGTGGGACTAAGCCCAAACCAGATGGGATGGCATATAGCTGTAGAATGCTGTGGAAGCCATGCTGGTTAAGTGTGACTTTGATTTATTTAGTCATGACACTGTCAACAGCAAAGCACCCGCACACCATCACATCTCCTCCTCCATGCTTCACGGTGGGAACCACACATGCGGAGAATCTGTTCATCTACTCTTCGTCTCACAAAGACATGACGCTCGGATCCAAAAATCTCAAATTTGGACTCATCAGACCCAAGGACAGATAACCACCGGTCTAATGTCCATTGCTCGTTTTTCTTGGCCCAAGCAAGTCTCTTCTTCTTATTGGTGTGCTTGAGTAGTGGTTTCTTTGCAGCAATTCAACCATGAAGGCCTGATTCACACAGTCTCCTCTGAACAGTTGATATTGAGATGTGTCTGTTCATTCAACTCTGTGAAGCATTTATTTGGGCAGCAATTTCTGAGGCTGGTAACTCTAATGAACTTATCCTCTGCAGCAGAAGTAACTCTGGCTCTCAATAAAATGCAAATTAATTACTTAAAAATCATTCAATGTGATTTTCTGGATTTTTGTTTTAGATCCCATCTCTCATGGTTGAAGCCTGCTATAGACCACCCTCTGCCCCCAGCTGTGCTCTGGACACCATATGTGAACTGATTGCCCCCCCATCTATCTTCGAGCTCGTGCTGCTAGGCGACCTAAACTGGAACATGCTTAACACCCCAGCCATCCTACAATCTAAACGTGATGCCCTCAATCTCACACAAATTATCAATGAACCTCCCCAAAGCCTTAAACACGGGCACCCTCATAGATATCATCCTAACCAACTTGCCCTCTTAATACAACTCTGCTGTTATCAACCAAGATCTCAGCGATCACTGCCTCATTGCCTGCATCCGTAATGGGTCAGCGGTCAAACGACCTCCATTCATCACTGTCAAACGCTCCCTGAAACACTTCAGCGAGTAGGCCTTTCTTATCGACCTGGCCGGGGTATCCTGGAAGGATATTGATCTCATCCCGTCAGTAGAGGATGCCTGGGTATTTTTTTTTAAATGCCTTCCTAACCATCTTAAATAAGCATGCCCCATTCAAGAAATTTAGAACCAGGAATAGATATAGCCCTTGGTTCTCCCCAGACCTGACTGCCCTTAACCAACACAAAAACATCCTATGGCGTTCTGCATTAGCATCGAACAGCCCCCGTGATATGCAGCTGTTCAGGGAAGCTAGAAACCATTATACACAGGCAGTTAGAAAAGCTAAGGTTAGCTTTTTCAAGCAGAAATTTGCTTCATGCAAAACTAACTCAAAAAAGTTCTGGGACACTAAAGTCCATGGAGAATAAGAACACCTCCTCGCTGCTGCCCACTGCACTGAAGATAGGAAACACTCTCACCACTGATAAATCCACCATAATTGCGAATTTCAATAAGCATTTTTCTATGGCTGGCCATGCTTTCCACCTGGCTACTCCTACCCCGGTCAACAGCACTGCACCCCCCACAGCAACTCGCCCAAGCCTTCCCCATTTCTCTTCCTCCCAAATCCAGTCAGCTGATGTTCTGACAGAGTGGCAAAATCTGGACCCCTACAAATCAACCCGGGCTAGACAATCTGGACCCTTTCTTTCTAAAATTATCTGCCGAAATTGTTGCCACCCCTATTACTAGCCTGTTCAACCTCTCTTTCGTGTCGTCTGAGATTCCCAAAGATTGGAAAGCAGCCCCCTCTTCAAAGGGGGGGACACTCTTGACCCAAACTGCTACAGACCTATATCTATCCTACCTTGCCTTTCTAAGGTCCATCCATTACCGACCATTTCGAATCTCACCATACCTTCTCTGCTATGCAACATCACAATGGTTGCTGTCCTGGCACCACACGACCAGGTCTCTGACCTCCTCCCTGTAGGCTTTGTTGTTGTTGTCAGTGATCAGGCCTGATGACACTGTTCAATGATGGCGTTGGAGTCGTGTCTGGCCATGCAGTCATGAGTGAACAGGGAGTACAGGAGGGGGCTGAGCATGTTATGGCTAGGGATTCCGCTAGCGGAACGTTGACAACATCCGGTGAAATTGCAGAGTGCAAAGTATTTTTTTATTTTTTTATTAGAAATATTTAACTTTCATGCATTCACAAGTGCAAAGGTTAACTTCTTGTTAATCTAGCCACCGTGTCAGATTTCAAAAAGGCTTTACGGCAAAAGCAAACCATGCGATTATCTGAGGACAGCACCCCATCAAACAAACACACGACAATCATATTTCAACCCACGACAATCATATTTCAACCCACCAGGCGCGACACAAACCTCAGAAATAACGATATAATTTGTGCCTTACCTTTGAAGAGCTTCTTCTGTTGGCACTCCAATGTCCCATAAACATCACAAATGGTCCTTTTCTTCGATTAATTCCGTCGTTATATCTCCAAAATGTCCATTTATTTGGCGCGTTTGATTTAAAAAAAACACTGGTTCCAACTCGCCCAGCATGACTACAAAATATCTAATACGATACCTGTAAATGCTGTCCAAACATTTCAAACAACTTTCCTAATCCAACTTTAGGTATTTTAAAACATAAATAATCGAGAAAATTTAAGATGGGATAAACTGTGTTCAATACCGGATAAAAACAACGTGAAGCGCGTGACCTGGAGCGCGCATCAAAACATTAGAGAGCACTAGGCTGGACCCTCGTTCTGAATAGCCGAACTTCTTCATTTCTCTAAAGAAAAACATCAACCAATTTCTAAAGACTGTTGACATCTAGTGGAAGCAATAGGAACTGCAACCAAGTGCCACAGAAAAGTGCCACAAAAAAACATTTGAAAACAGAGTCACCTCAACAACAAAAAATTCCTCCTGGATGGTTTGTCCTCGGGGTTTCACCTGCCAAATAAGTTATGATATACGCACAGACATTATTGTAACAGTTTTAGAAACTTTAGAGTGTTTTCTATCCAAACCTACCATATACCAATTATATGCATATCCTAGCTTCTGGGCAGGTAGCAGGTAGTTTACTTTGGGAACGCTTTTCATCCGGACGTGAAAATACTGCCCCCTATCCCAAACAGGTTATAAGGAATGAAATTCCACAACTTAACTTCTAAAAAGGCACACATGTTAATTTAAATGAATTCCCGGTGATTACCTCATGATGCTACAGTCCTCCTTTAAGACTCCATAAGGTTTCATCATTAGATGCTACAGTCCTCCTTTAAGACTCCATAATGCTTCATCATTAGCTGCTACAGTCCTGCTTTAAGACTCCATAATGCTTCAACATTAGCTGTTACAGTCCTCCTTTAAGTCTCCATAATGTTTAGAATGTGTCTGGAAGCGCTACTCTATCTATTCTATTCTCATCCTTTCGGTTTGAATAATATTTAAAAAATAATAATGTTATAATAGGTAATAACTAACTTTAATAACTAGGGTTAATACCTGCCTGGCGCACCAACAAAATATTTATTTAGCCCCCTCTAACAATACCGCTACAGAATTAGCATAGTAGGCCATGTAACTTAAACTGTAGTGACACCCAGCCCGTGAACGGGACCGTTATCATCATCTGACACTAATTAGCATAACGCAACGGACATAAATCTTCCTAGAAAATATTCCTATTCATGAAAATCACAAGTGAAATATATTGGAACACAGCTTAGCCTTTTGTTAATCACCCTGTCATCTCAGATTTTCAAAATATGCTTTACAGCCAACGCTAGACAAGCAACTGTGTAAGTTTATCATAGCCTAGCATAGCATTATGCCTAGCTAGCAGCAGGCAAACTTGTCACGGAATTCAGAAAAGCAATCAAATTCAATCGTTTACCTTTGATGAACTTCGGATGTTTTCACTCACGAGACTCCCAGGTAGACAGCCAAAGTTAATTTTTTCCCAAAATATTATTTTTGTAGGCGAAATAGCTCCGTTTGTTCTTCATGTTTGGCTGAGAAATCGCCCGGAAATAGCGGTCACAACTCCGAAAAATATTCCAAATTAGCTCCATAATATCGACAAAAACATGGCAAACGTTTAGAATCAATCCTCAAGGTGTTTTTCTAATATCTATTTGATAATATATCAGTCGGGACAATTCCTTTTTCTCAAGGACGGATTGGAGTAATGGCTACCTCTGCACTTTACGCGAGAATCTCTCTCGGAGCCACCATGTGACCACTAACGCAATGTGCCCCCATACGGCTATTCTTCAACAGAAATGCATAAAACTACGTCACAATGCTGTAGACACCTTGGGGAATACGTACAAAGCGTAAGCTCGTTAGTGGTACATTCAAAGCCATATAGTGAGTCATTGGAACGCAGCGCTTTCAAAACCTGGGGCACTTCCGTGTTAGATTTTTCTCAGGCTTTCGCCTGCAACATCAGTTCTGTTATACTCACAGACAATATCTTTACAGTTTTGGAAACGTTAGAGTGTTTTCTATCCAACGCTGTCAATTATATGCATATTCTAGCATCTTTTCCTGACAAAATATCCCGTTTAAAACGGGGACGTTTTTTCCCCAAAAATGAAAATACTGCCCCCTAACACCAAGAGGTTTTAAGGTAATCAGAAATATTTAGGACTAACATATTCCTTGACACCCATTCTGAAACTAACTGCAGCTCTATGTTAAGTGTTGCAGTCATTTCAGTCGCTGTAGTAGCTGACGTGTACGGTGTTGAGTCATCCACATACATAGACTCACTGGCTTTACTCAAATGTCATTGGAATGTTGTTGGTAAAGATTGAAAAAAGTAGGTGCCAAACAGCTGCCCTGGGGAATTCCTGATTCAAACTTGATTTTGTAGCTCTGGGGCGGCAGGTAGCCTAGTGGTTAGAGCGGTAGGCCAGTAACCGAAAGATTGCTGGATCGAATCCCCGAGTTGACAAGGTAAAAAACTCTGTCGTTCTGCCCCTGAACAAGGCAGTCGTAGGCCGTCATTGAAAAAAATAATTTGTTCTTAACTGACTTGCCTAATTAAATAAAGGTTACATTTTAAAAGAAAAACTCTTTATCCACAATATAGCAGGGGGTGTAAAGCCATACGTTTTTGTCAGCAACAGACTATGATCGATAATGTCAAATGCCGCACTGAAGTCAAACAAAACAGCCCCAACAGTATTTTTATCATCAATTTCTCTCAGCCAATTAGTCATTTGTAAGTGCTGTGCTTGTTGAATGAACTTCCCTATAAGCTAAAAGTCTATATTTGTTTACTGTAAAATAGCATTGTATCTGGTCAAATATTTTTTTCCCAAAATTGCAAGGGTTGGTAACAGGCTGATTGGTCAGCTATTTAAGCCAGTAAAGGGAGCTTTACTATTCTTGGGTAGTGGAATTACTTTAGCTTCCCTCTAGGCCTGAGGGCACACACTTTCTAGTAGGCTTAAATTCAAGACAAGGCAAATAGGAATGGCAATATCGGCCGCTATTATCCTCAATTTTCCATCCACGTTATCATACACCAGTGACTTGTCATTGTTGATTTTATTTGAGCATTGAAGATGCTCCAAAGATTTTTTACTATCATTCTTCATGTCATTTATCTTTGTTTCATAGTGTAGTTTCTTCTTTTTATTCAGTTTAGTCACATGATTTCTCAATATGCAATAGGTTTGCCAATCAGTTATTCAGCCAGACCTATTTGCCATCTTTTTTGCCTCCCTCTTCATCATACCATTTTGTAATTCCTCATCAATTCACATGGATTTAACAGTTTTTACAGTCATTTTCTTAATGGGTGCTGCTTATTAGTAACTGGGATAAGCAGTTTCAAATGTGTCAAGGGCAGCGTCTGGTTGCTCATCATTACACACCAAGGGCAAACAAATATGATTTACATCAACAACATAGGAATCACTACAAAAAAATGCATGACCTCTTATACACAATATTAGGCCCAGCCTTTGGAACTGTGGTTTTCCTAGACATGGCTACTATAATGTGATCACTACATCTGATGGATCTGGATACTGCTTTAAAACCCATTTCTGCAGCATTAGTAAAGATATGATCAAACCATGTTGTTGATTTCATTCCTCTACTGTTTGTAACTACCCTGGTAGGTTGATTGACAACCTGAACAAGGTTGCCGGCACTGGTTACAGTTTGAAGCTTTCTCTTGAGTGGGCAGCCTGATCACAGCTTTCCTCCAGTATTAGTTAATTAACAGTGTCTTGAGTTTAGTTTGCCTGTTCTACAGTCTTGTAAAGATAGGGGGGTTGACTGGGACAGGCAATGTAATATCCATAATGTTTTAAGGAAAAGTTTTTGTAAAACAAGCACCTTACATTGGATAATCTTGAAACTTTCTCTCCAAAGCTAGCTTTGTATTTGTTCAAACTAAACTACTTACTTTGATGTGTCAAATCTGATCCTTTCTTCTCTTCTCCTCCTCTCACAGTTCCACTCAGCCCCGTTGTTTTCCTGCAGTCCACCAGCAGCACAGACAACCTCTTCATACCCAGCAGTAAGGTGCTACCAGGAGAGGCATGACACGGGGACTCCGGGAGGGAGGAGGGGCTAGCGTTGTCCTGGTTACCATAAACAGGGGACACAGACACATATCATTATGGATGCTGATGTCACTGTTGTCATGAAGTGATATACAGAAACCCATCCCAGACCCAGAGAGAGCAAGCTGTATGCTAGACCAGACCAAGCTGTATGCTAGACCTGCTGATGCCACTGTTGACATGAAGTGTTTTACAGAAACCCATCCCAGACCCAGAGAGAGCAAACTGTATGCTAGGCCAGACCAAGCTGTACCATCTGGTGTTCTGATCTGGAGAGACTCTTCTCTTCCTCGTCAGCATCAGGATGTTGTTGAGGCTCCCCAGAGGATCCATAATAGTCATGTCTCTCTCCTGTGTGAACGAGGACATCAAACAGATGGTAAACTTATGACCATCTATTGCAATCATAGAGTCTTACAAGAGGCATGCATATGTCTAAAATGGCCACTTTCATCATGATTTCCTAAAACAGTGTTTGTGATGCAAATGTAAAAGGGTCGTTCCACGAAATGGGTCGCTTTTGCGTCCCTTTGTTATTTTAAGTAGAACATATGCACCAATATAGAATTTTAAAAGCCTGTTATATTAGATGAGGGGAACTTTAATATAGACCACATGGAGAATTCAATACATCTAATTGAAAAGTCCCTAAAATATATGAACCAATGGCATATCGACCCTTTAACAATTCCTACAGTACTGAACAACATATTCAAGTGTAGAACTTCAGTAGAATGCCCCTTTAAAACCACACATTAGTTCAACAACTGCATAGTTTGTGTCCCTGTTGAAGACAGTACTCACTGGTGTTAATCTGATATTCTGTCTCTTCCTCTTTCACCCCCAAAACGTCTTCCTCCTTCACCTTTATTGAGATAGCATCATCTTCCTCTCTAAACGGTTCTTTCTCTTCTTTCACTATAACAGCCTCTTCCTCCTTTTTCATTCTGAAAGATTCTTTCTCCATACAGCCGACACCCTCTTCATTAGCAAGGGAGGAGTAGTTTAGTGAGCTCATGGTCAGGGATGTTATCTAGCTAGCTAGCATTAGCGTCTAGCCTAGTGCTAGGCTCAGTATCAATCTTTAACACGTTTGCAAATTGAACCAGTTGATACGTCAAACGAAACTTGTTTAAAACACTGAGGTTAGCTAATGTACATTAAAACAGCAGACCTCCTCTTCATTAGCAGGGGATGAGTACTTTAATGAACTCATGGTCAGGGATGTTAGCTAGCTAGTTAGCATTAGCGACTAGCCTAGTGCTCGGCTCAGCATAAATCTTTAACAAGTTTGCAAATTAGGGTACAGTTAACCAGTTAATACGTCAACAGAACTGTGTTTAAAACACTGAGATTAGATAATGTACATTAACATGGTCTAAAGCGTCAATCTTTCACTTTTATGTTGGCTAGCAAGCTACCGAGGTGGTCGAAAGAGGTGGCGCCTTGTTGTTCCTGAAGAAGCGTCCCGTCCCGTCCAATATACGTCACGAAAGAAGAGTCAACTGAAAGACGCTCGTCGCCATCTGCTGGCTGGAGTGGGTAACGCAGTTTGGAAACAGTAGTTACAACACTTTTCGTATTGGAAAGAACGTCATAATTATTTAACAGTAAGCTGATATATTTTCTCTTCCAAATAATACGTTCCTGTACACAGACGTAGAAGCTCAATATGAATATGTAGATGATTAATAAATACTTATATGAATAGGTAGTGTGTTGATATACATTTTCTCTGTTAATTTTTCACATTCTTTTTTATCTACATGTGACCATACTATTCCCTTAAAGCCACGCTCTATAAGATACAAATCATCCTGTAAACAACAGAACAAATGCATCACATGCAAATAGCACTTGATTATCTGTAGTGCTTTACACTGGGTAGACAAAACATTAAGAACAGCTGCTCCTTCCATGACATAGACTGACTAGGTGAATCCAGGCTAAAGCTATGATCCCTTACTGATGTCACTAGTTAAATCCACTTCAATCCGTGTAGATGAAGGGGGGAGACAGGTTAAATAAGGATTTTTAAGCCTTGAGACATGAGACATGGATTGTGCATGTGTGCCATTTAGAGAGTTAATGGGGAAGACAAAATATTTAAGTGACTTTGCACGGGGTATGGTAGTAGGTGCCAGGCGCACCGGTTTGTGTCAAGAACTGCAACGCTGCTGGGTTTTTCAGCTCAACAGTTTCCCATGTGTACCAAGAGTGGTCCACCACCCAAACAGTGGTGGTTTGTGCCGTTTAAGATGAGGCAGGACGATGTGTTTTTTCATGAGCATGGCCTTAATTCTATTACAGCATATTGGATGACTGTCATTCATATGTCCCTCACCCTGTTCAATGTAACAGCAATAGGTTTAGGCTACTACGTGATACTCTAATTGTCCCTGTACCCATCATGAGGTAACAACCTAGCCTATGAATGAAAGTTTAGAATGTAGGTTCACACAGGTCGAGAGAATTTTGTGCGATGACAGACAGTGACACATAGACAGACAGTGACACATTCAATACTGCCTTGCACACTCTCGCCTGCATCTAGCTGAAATAGAGATATCACTGGACAAATTCAGGTATGTTTATCCCCGTTTTGTTCCATTTAAACGTTTGTCAACAGAATCGGCGGAATGAATACACAGACACGTTGTATTCCTTCTTGCATCTATGTGCTCTCCTCTTATCACCTTCTCCCTTTGTTTCTGTACTTCAATGCACAACACATCAGCTGTATGTCACTAGGAGAAAAAACCTTTCCAAGCCAAACCATTTCATAACTGAAACACACAGCTTACATTGTTGTCACCATATTAGCTAAAATAACATCATAGTCAACAGAGCTAATAGAACTAACTCGTTAGTAAACCTGCTACAATCATGCAGTAACGTTACAGTGTACAGTCAGTAAGCAGTTTAGCACTTACCTTGGCGGGTCCCAGTGGCAATAAATTAGTAAAACCAAAAGCTTGCCTTGACTTGGAAGAGTTCCAGTGTTGTGTTGGATAGTCATAGCCAGCTAGCTAACATAGCATCCCTCTGTTTGAGTCAAGAGTTTGAGTAGACTAAACTAGATAGCTGCATTTGCTAGCTAAGTAAGTGAAACTGAAAGTGGAAAATAAATGACGAAATATCTCTCTCTCGCTTCTCCTTCATTTTGGAATAAAATAATTTGTTCAAAACTGTTCAACTATTGTATTTTTATCTCTTTTAGTCAACTACTCACCACATGTTATGCACTGCAGTGCTAGCTAGCTGTAGCTTATGCTTTCAGTACTAGATACATTATCTGATCCTTTCATTGGTTGGACATCATGTCAGTTCATGCTGCAAGAGCTCTGATGGGTTGGAGGATGTCCTCCGGAAGTTGTCATAATAACTGTGTAAGTCTAAGGAAGCCTTGAGAACCATAATCCTCCTAGGTTTTGTATTGAAGTCAATGTATCCAGAGGAGGATGCAAAATAGTATGTTTTAATAAATTATTTGGTGACGTGATTATATTTAGTATAGATCTATCTAAAAAGGACCACTTTTAAATATTTTACCATTTTTATTTTTCTGAAAATAACTGAGGACGATGGTCCTCCCCATCCTCCTCTGAGGAGACCCCACTGCAACCAAAGGACACCCAGCCAACTTGACACAATTGTGGAAAGCATTGGAGTCAACATGGGCCAGCATCCCTGTGGAATGCTTTCGACACCTTGTAGAGTCCATGCCCCGACGAATTGAGGCTGTTCTGAGGGGAAAAGGGGAGGGTCCAACTCCATATTAGGAAGGTGTTCGAAATGTTTGGTATAATCAGTGGATACATCATACTTAATGTGGAGGCTATATACAGGGGGTACCAGTACAGAGTCAATGTGGAGGCTATATACAGGAGGTACCAGTACAGAGTCAATGTGGAGGCTATATACAGAGGTACCAGTACAGAGTCAATGTGGAGGCTATATACAGGAGGTACCAGTACAGAGTTAATGTGGAGGCTGTATACAGGAGGTACCAGTACAGAGTCAATGTGGAGGCTATATACAGGAGGTACCAGTACAGAGTCAATGTGGAGGCTATATACAGGAGGTACCAGTACAGAGTTAATGTGGAGGCTGTATACAGGAGGTACCAGTACAGAGTTAATGTGGAGGCTGTATACAGGAGGTACCAGTACAGAGTCAATTTGGAGGCTATATACAGGGGGTACCAGTACAGAGTCAATGTGGAGGCTATATACAGGGGTACCAGTACAGAGTCAATGTGGAGCGCTATATACTATATACAGGAGGTACCAGTACAGAGTCAATGTGGAGGCTATATACAGGAGGTACCAGTACAGAGTCAATGTGGAGGCTATATACAGGGGGTACCAGTACAGAGTTAATGTGGAGGCTATATACAGGAGGTACCAGTACAGAGTTAATGTGGAGGCTATATACAGGAGGTACCAGTACAGAGTCAATGTGGAGGCTATATACAGGGGGTACCAGTACAGAGTCAATGTGGAGGCTATATACAGGGGGTACCAGTACAGAGTCAATGTGGAGGCTATATACAGGAGGTACCAGTACAGAGTCAATGTGGAGGCTATATACAGGGGTACCAGTACAGAGTCAATGTGGAGGCTATATACAGGGGTACCAGTACAGAGTCAATGTGGAGGCTATATACAGGAGGTACCAGTACAGAGTCAATGTGGAGGCTATATACAGGAGGTACCAGTACAGAGTCAATGTGGAGGCTATATACAGGGGTACCAGTACAGAGTCAATGTGGAGGCTATATACAGGGGGTACCAGTACAGAGTCAATGTGGAGGCTATATACAGGAGGTACCAGTACAGAGTCAATGTGGAGGCTATATACAGGAGGTACCAGTACAGAGTCAATGTGGAGGCTATATACAGGAGGTACCAGTACAGAGTTAATGTGGAGGCTATATACAGGAGTTAATGTGGAGGCTATATACAGGAGTACCAGTAGAGTCAATGTGGAGGCTATATACAGGGGTACCAGTACAGAGTCAATGTGGAGGCTATATACAGGGGGTACCAGTACAGAGTCAATGTGGAGGCTATATACAGGGGTACCAGTACAGAGTCAATGTGGAGGCTATATACAGGAGGTACCAGTACAGAGTTAATGTGGAGGCTACAGGAGGTACCAGTACAGAGTTAATGTGGAGGCTATATACAGGAGGTACCAGTACAGAGTCAATGTGGAGGCTATAGGGGGTACCAGAGTCAATGTACCAGTACAGAGTCAATGTGGAGGCTATATACAGGAGGTACCAGTACAGAGGAGGCTATATACAGGAGGTACCAGTACAGAGTCAATGTGGAGGCTATATACAGGAGGTACCAGTACAGAGTTAATGTGGAGGCTATATACAGGAGGTACCAGTACAGAGTCAATGTGGAGGCTATATACAGGAGGTACCAGTACAGAGTTAATGTGGAGGCTATATACAGGAGGTACCAGTACAGAGTTAATGTGGAGGCTATATACAGGAGGTACCAGTACAGAGTCAATGTGGAGGCTATATACAGGGGGTACCAGTACAGAGTCAATGTGGAGGCTATATACAGGAGGTACCAGTACAGAGTTAATGTGGAGGCTATATACAGGAGGTACCAGTACAGAGTTAATGTGGAGGCTATATACAGGAGGTACCAGTACAGAGTCAATGTGGAGGCTATATACAGGAGGTACCAGTACAGAGTTAATGTGGAGGCTATATACAGGAGGTACCAGTACAGAGTCAATGTGGAGGCTAATGGGGGTACCAGTACAGAGTCAATGTGGAGGCTATATATATACAGGGGTACCAGTACAGAGTCAATGTGGAGGCTATATACAGGAGGTACCAGTACAGAGTCAATGTGGAGGCTATATACAGGAGGTACCAGTACAGAGTTAATGTGGAGGCTATATACAGGAGGTACCAGTACAGAGTCAATGTGGAGGCTATATACAGGGGGTACCAGTACAGAGTCAATGTGGAGGCTATATACAGGAGGTACCAGTACAGAGTCAATGTGGAGGCTATATACAGGAGGTACCAGTACAGAGTCAATGTGGAGGCTATATACAGGGGGTACCAGTACAGAGTCAATGTGGAGGCTATATACAGGGGGTACCAGTACAGAGTCAATGTGGAGGCTATATACAGGGGTACCAGTACAGAGTCAATGTGGAGGCTATATACAGGGTACCAGTACAGAGTCAATGTGGAGGCTATATACAGGGGTACCAGTACAGAGTCAATGTGGAGGCTATATACAGGGGTACCAGAGAGTCAATGTGGAGGCTATATACAGGAGGTACCAGTACAGAGTCAATGTGGAGGCTATATACAGGAGGTACCAGTACAGAGTTAATGTGGAGGCTATATACAGGTCAATGTGGAGGCTACCAGTACAGAGTCAATGTGGAGGCTATATACAGGAGGTACCAGTACAGAGTCAATGTGGAGGCTATATACAGGAGGTACCAGTACAGAGTCAATGTGGAGGCTATATACAGGAGGTACCAGTACAGAGTCAATGTGGAGGCTATATACAGGAGGTACCAGTACAGAGTCAATGTGGAGGCTATATACAGGGTGGAGGCTATATACAGGGGGTACCAGTACAGAGTCAATGTGGAGGCTATATACAGGAGGTACCAGTACAGAGTCAATGTGGAGGCTATATACAGGAGGTACCAGTACAGAGTTAATGTGGAGGCTATATACAGGAGGTACCAGTACAGAGTTAATGTGGAGGCTATATACAGGGGTACCAGTACAGAGTCAATGTGGAGGCTATATACAGGAGGTACCAGTACAGAGTCAATGTGGAGGCTATATACAGGAGGTACCAGTACAGAGTTAATGTGGAGGCTATATACAGGGGGTACCAGTACAGAGTCAATGTGGAGGCTATATACAGGGGGGTACCAGTACAGAGTCAATGTGGAGGTATACAGGAGGTACAGAGTAATGTGGAGGCTACAGGAGGTACCAGTACAGAGTCAATGTGGAGGCTATATACAGGAGGTACCAGTACAGAGTCAATGTGGAGGCTATATACAGGAGGTACCAGTACAGAGTTAATGTGGAGGCTATATACAGGAGTACAGAGTAATGTGGAGGCCAGGGGGTACCAGTAGAGTCAATGTGGAGGCTATATACAGGAGGTACCAGTACAGAGTTAATGTGGAGGCTATATACAGGGGAGTACCAGTACAGAGTCAATGTGGAGGCTATATACAGGAGGTACCAGTACAGAGTCAATGTGGAGGCTATATACAGGTACAGAGTCAATGTACCAGTACAGAGTCAATGTGGAGGCTATATACAGGGGGTACCAGTACAGAGTCAATGTGGAGGCTATATACAGGGGTACCAGTACAGAGTCAATGTGGAGGCTATATACAGGAGGTACCAGTACAGAGTACCAGTACAGAGTCAATGTGGAGGCTATATACAGGGGTACCAGTACAGAGTCAATGTGGAGGCTATATACAGGGGGTACCAGTACAGAGTCAATGTGGAGGCTATATACAGGAGGTACCAGTACAGAGTCAATGTGGAGGCTATATACAGGAGGTACCAGTACAGAGTTAATGTGGAGGCTATATACAGGGGTACCAGTACAGAGTCAATGTGGAGGCTATATACAGGGGGTACCAGTACAGAGTCAATGTGGAGGCTATATACAGGAGGTACCCAGTACAGAGTCAATGTGGAGGTTAATGTGGATATACAGGGGTACCAGTACAGAGTCAATGTGGAGGCTATATACAGGAGGTACCAGTACAGAGTTAATGTGGAGGCTATATACAGGAGGGACCAGTACAGAGTCAATGTGGAGGCTATATACAGGAGGTACCAGTACAGAGTCAATGTGGAGGCTATATACAGGAGGTACCAGTACAGAGTCAATGTGGAGTTGGAGGCTATATACAGGAGGTACCAGTACAGAGTCAATGTGGAGGCTATATACAGGAGGTACCAGTACAGAGTTAATGTGGAGGCTATATACAGGAGGTACCAGTACAGAGTCAATGTGGAGGCTATATACAGGAGGTACCAGTACAGAGTCAATGTGGAGGCTATATACAGGAGGTACCAGTACAGAGTTAATGTGGAGGCTATATACAGGAGGTACCAGTACAGAGTCAATGTGGAGGCTATATACAGGAGGTACCAGTACAGAGTCAATGTGGAGGCTATATACAGGAGGTACCAGTACAGAGTTAATGTGGAGGCTATATACAGGGGTACCAGTACAGAGTTAATGTGGAGGCTATATACAGGGGGTACCAGTACAGAGTCAATGTGGAGGCTATATACAGGAGGTACCAGTACAGAGTTAATGTGGAGGCTATATACAGGAGGTACCAGTACAGAGTCAATGTGGAGGCTATATACAGGGGGTACCAGTACTGTATATACAGGAGGTACCAGTACAGAGTCAATGTGGAGGCTATATACAGGAGGTACCAGTACAGAGTCAATGTGGAGGCTATATACAGGGGTACCAGTACAGAGTCAATGTGGAGGCTATATACAGGAGGTACCAGTACAGAGTCAATGTGGAGGCTATATACAGGAGGTACCAGTACAGAGTCAATGTGGAGGCTATATACAGGAGGTACCAGTACAGAGTTAATGTGGAGGCTATATACAGGAGGTACCAGTACAGAGTCAATGTGGAGGCTATATACAGGAGGTACCAGTACAGAGTCAATGTGGAGGCTATATACAGGGGTACCAGTACAGAGTCAATGTGGAGGCTAATAGGCTATATACAGGGGTACCAGTACAGAGTCAATGTGGAGGCTGTGGAGGCTATATACAGGGGGTACCAGTACAGAGTCAATGTGGAGGCTATATACAGGAGGTACCAGTACAGAGTCAATGTGGAGGCTATATACAGGAGGTACCAGTACAGAGTCAATGTGGAGGCTATATACAGGGGTACCAGTACAGAGTCAATGTGGAGGCTATATACAGGAGGTACCAGTACAGAGTCAATGTGGAGGCTATATACAGGAGGTACCAGTACAGAGTCAATGTGGAGGCTATACCATAGGCAGGAGGTACCAGTACAGAGTCAATGTGGAGGCTATATACAGGAGGTACCAGTACAGAGTCAATGTGGAGGCTATATACAGGAGGTACCAGTACAGAGTCAATGTGGAGGCTATATACAGGAGGTACCAGTACAGAGTCAATGTGGAGGCTATATACAGGAGGTACCAGTACAGAGTCAATGTGGAGGCTATATACAGGAGGTACCAGTACAGAGTCAATGTGGAGGCTATATACAGGAGGTACCAGTACAGAGTTAATGTGGAGGCTATATACAGGAGGTACCAGTACAGAGTCAATGTGGAGGCTATATACAGGAGGTACCAGTACAGAGTCAATGTGGAGGCTATATACAGGAGTCAATGGTACCAGTACAGAGTCAATGTGGAGGCTATATACAGGAGGTACCAGTACAGAGTCAATGTGGAGGCTATATACAGGAGGTACCAGTACAGAGTCAATGTGGAGGCTATATACCAGTACAGAGTCAATGTGGAGGCTATATACAGGAGGTACCAGTACAGAGTCAATGTGGAGGCTATATACAGGAGGTACCAGTACAGAGTCAATGTGGAGGCTATATACAGGAGGTACCAGTACAGAGTCAATGTGGAGGCTATATACAGGAGGTACCAGTACAGAGTCAATGTGGAGGCTATATACAGGAGGTACCAGTACAGAGTTAATGTGGAGGCTATATACAGGAGGTACCAGTACAGAGTCAATGTGGAGGCTATATACAGGAGGTACCAGTACAGAGTCAATGTGGAGGCTATATACAGGAGGTACCAGTACAGAGTCAATGTGGAGGCTATATACAGGAGGTACCAGTACAGAGTTAATGTGGAGGCTATATACAGGAGGTACCAGTACAGAGTCAATGTGGAGGCTATATACAGGAGGTACCAGTACAGAGTCAATGTGGAGGCAGTACAGAGTCAATGTGGAGGCTATATACAGGAGGTACCAGTACAGAGTCAATGTGGAGGCTATATACAGGAGGTACCAGTACAGAGTCAATGTGGAGGCTATATACAGGAGGTACCAGTACAGAGTTAATGTGGAGGCTATATACAGGGGGTACCAGTACAGAGTCAATGTGGAGGCTATATACAGGAGGTACCAGTACAGAGTCAATGTGGAGGCTATATACAGGAGGTACCAGTACAGAGTCAATGTGGAGGCTATATACAGGAGGTACCAGTACAGAGTCAATGTGGAGGCTATATACAGGAGGTACCAGTACAGAGTCAATGTGGAGGCTATATACACCAGGAGTCAATGTGGACCTAGTACAGAGTTAATGTGGAGGCTGTATACAGGAGGTACCAGTACAGAGTCAATGTGGAGGCTATATACAGGAGGTACCAGTACAGAGTCAATGTGGAGGCTATATACAGGGGGTACCAGTACAGAGTCAATGTGGAGGCTATATACAGGAGGTACCAGTACAGAGTCAATGTGGAGGCTATATACAGGAGGTACCAGTACAGAGTTAATGTGGAGGCTGTATACAGGAGGTACCAGTACAGAGTTAATGTGGAGGCTATATACAGGAGGTACCAGTACAGAGTCAATGTGGAGGCTATATACAGGAGGTACCAGTACAGAGTCAATGTGGAGGCTATATACAGGAGGTACCAGTACAGAGTTAATGTGGAGGCTATATACAGGGAGGTACCAGTACAGAGTCAATGTGGAGGCTATATACAGGAGGGAGGCTACCAGTACAGAGTTAATGTGGAGGCTATATACAGGAGGTACCAGTACAGAGTCAATGTGGAGGCTATATACAGGAGGTACCAGTACAGAGTCAATGTGGAGGCTATATACAGGGGGTACCAGTACAGAGTCAATGTGGAGGCTATATACAGGAGGTACCAGTACAGAGTCAATGTGGAGGCTATATACAGGAGGTACCAGTACAGAGTTAATGTGGAGGCTATATACAGGAGGTACCAGTACAGAGTTAATGTGGAGGCTATATACAGGAGGTACCAGTACAGAGTTAATGTGGAGGCTATATACAGGAGGTACCAGTACAGAGTCAATGTGGAGGCTATATACAGGAGGTACCAGTACAGAGTCAATGTGGAGGCTATATACAGGAGGTACCAGAACAGAGTTAATGTGGAGGCTATATACAGGAGATACCAGTGCAGAGTTAATGTGGAGGCTATATACAGGAGATACCAGTGCAGAGTTAATGTGGAGGCTATATACAGGAGGTACCAGTACAGAGTCAATGTGGAGGCTATATACAGGAGATACCAGTACAGAGTCAATGTGGAGGCTATATACAGGAGGTACCAGTACAGAGTCAATGTGGAGGCTATATACAGGGGTACCAGTACAGAGTCAATGTGGAGGCTATATACAGGGGGTACCAGTACAGAGTCAATGTGGAGGCTATATACAGGGGGTACCAGTACAGAGTCAATGTGGAGGCTATATACAGGAGGTACCAGTACAGAGTTAATGTGGAGGCTGTATACAGGAGGTACCAGTACAGAGTTAATGTGGAGGCTATATACAGGAGGTACCAGTACAGAGTCAATGTGGAGGCTATATACAGGGGGTACCAGTACAGAGTCAATGTGGAGGCTATATACAGGAGGTACCAGTACAGAGTCAATGTGGAGGCTATATACAGGAGGGGTACCAGTACCAGTGCAGAGTTAATGTGGAGGCTATATACAGGAGGTACCAGTACAGAGTTAATGTGGAGGCTATATACAGGGGGTACCAGTACAGAGTCAATGTGGAGACTATATACAGGGGGTACCAGTACCGAGTCAATGTGGAGGCTATATACATGAGGTACCAGTACATAGTCAATGTGGAGGATATATACATGAGGTACCAGAACAGAGTTAATGTGGAGGCTATATACAGGAGATACCAGTGCAGAGTTAATGTGGAGGCTATATACAGGAGATACCAGTGCAGAGTTAATGTGGAGGCTATATACAGGAGGTACCAGTACAGAGTCAATGTGGAGGTAATATACAGGAGATACCAGTACAGAGTCAATGTGGAGGCTATATACAGGGGTACCAGTACAGAGTCAATGTGGAGGCTATATACATGAGGTACCAGTACAGAGTCAATGTGGAGACTATATACAGGAGGTACCAGTACAGAGTCAATTTGGAGGCTATATACAGGGGGTACCAGTACAGAGTCAATGTCAATGTCATTATCTAGGAGAGTGTAGAGCAGTGTTAACCAATCCTAGTCCTCCACTACCCCCAACAGTAACACATTATCTAGGAGAGTGTAGAGCAGTGTTAACCAATCCTGGTCCTCCACTACCCCCAACAGTAACACATTATCTAGGAGAGCGTAGAGCAGTGTTAACCAATCCTGGTCCTCCACTACCCCCAACAGTTGTGGTGTCTTAGGTCTCTCTTTATGTAGTGTTGTAGTTCTTAGGTCTCTCTTTATGTAGTGTTGTGGTGTCTTAGGTCTCTCTTTATGTAGTGTTGTGGTGTCTTAGGTCTCTCTTTATGTAGTGTTGTGGTGTCTTAGTTCTCTCTTTATGTAGTGTTGTGGTGTCTTAGGTCTCTCTTCATGTAGTGTTGTGGTGTCTTAGGTCTCTCTTTATGTAGTGTTGTCTTAGGTCTCTCTTTATGTAATGTTGTGGTGTCTTAGGTCTCTCTTTATGTAGTGTTGTCTTAGGTCTCTCTTTATGTAATGTTGTGGTGTCTTAGGTCTCTCTTTATGTAGTGTTGTCTTAGGTCTCTCTTTATGTAGTGTTGTGGTGTCTCTCTTTATGTAGTGTTGTGGTGTCTTTTATGTAATGTTGTGGTGTCTTAGGTCTCTTTTATGTAGTGTTGTCTGTCTTAGTCTCTCTTTATGTAATGTTGTGTCTTAGGTCTCTCTTTATGTAGTGTTGTGGTGTCTTAGGTCTCTCTTTATGTAGTGTTGTGGTGTCTTAGGTCTCTCTTTATGTAGTGTTGTGGTGTCTTAGGTCTCTCTTTATGTAGTGTTGTGGTGTCTTAGGTCTCTCTTTATGTAGTGTTGTGGTGTCTTAGGTCTCTCTTTATGTAGTGTTGTGGTGTCTCTCTTGTTGTGTGTTTTGTCCTATATTTGTATTTTTTAACACCAGCCCGCCCCTGCAGGAGACCTTTAGTCTACTGGTAGACAGTCATTACAAATAAGAGTTTGTTCTTAACTGACTTGCATAGTTAAATAAAGGTTCAATAAATAAAAATCGTACACCCGGGAGTTGTTTGACTAGTGGAAAAAGTCGGACAGAGAGACGTGCTAGTCGCTAGCTAATTACATTACTAAAATGGAGCAGGTGAGTTAGCTAAAATAAAGGTTAAATAAAATAAATAGAAACATGATGGTTGCAACACATGGAGTAGGGTTGATATAGTCATGGTAGGATACATGATAGAGACAACACATGGAGTAGGGTTGATATAGTCATGGTAGGATACATGATAGAGACAACACATGGAGTAGGGTTGATATAGTCATGGTAGGATACATGATAGAGACAACACATGGAGTAGGATATTGATAGTCATGGTAGGATACATGATAGAGACAACACATGGAGTAGGGTTGATATAGTCATGGTAGGATACATGATAGAGACAACACATGGAGTAGGGTTGATATAGTCATGGTAGGATACATGATAGAGACAACACATGGAGTAGGGTTGATATAGTCATGGTAGGATACATGATAGAGACAACACATGGAGTAGGGTTGATATAGTCATGGTAGGATACATGATAGAGACAACACATGGAGTAGGGTTGATATAGTCATGGTAGGATACATGATAGAGACAACACATGGAGTAGGGTTGATATAGTCATGGTAGGATACATGATAGAGACAACACATGGAGTAGGGTTGATATAGTCATGGTAGGATACATGATAGTCATGAGTAGGGTTGATATAGTCATGGTAGGATACATGAGGTAGGGTTGATATAGTCATGGTAGGATACATGATAGAGACAACACATGGAGTAGGGTTGATATAGTCATGGTAGGATACATGATAGAGACAACACATGGAGTAGGGTTGATATAGTCATGGTAGGATACATGATAGAGACAACACATGGTAGGGTTGATATAGTCATGGTAGGATACATGTAGAGACAACACATGGAGTAGGGTTGATATAGTCTCGTACAGAGTGGTAGGATACATGATGGTAGGAGGATACATGATAGAGACAACACATGGAGTAGGGTTGATATAGTCATGGTAGGATACATGATAGAGACAACACATGGAGTAGGGTTGATATAGTCATGGTAGGATACATGATAGAGACAACACATGGAGTAGGGTTGATATAGTCATGGTAGGATACATGATAGAGACAACACATGGAGTAGGGTTGATATAGTCATGGTAGGATACATGATAGAGACAACACATGGAGTAGGGTTGATATAGTCATGGTAGGATACATGATAGAGACAACACATGGAGTAGGGTTGATATAGTCATGGTAGGATACATGATAGAACACATGGAGTAGGGTTGATATAGTCATGGTAGTAGGGTTGATATAGTCATGGTAGGATACATGATAGAGACAACACATGGAGTAGGGTTGATATAGTCATGGTAGGATACATGATAGAGACAACACATGGAGTAGGGTTGATATAGTCATGGTAGGATACATGATAGAGACAACACATGGAGGGTTGATATAGTCATGGTAGGATACATGATAGAGACAACACATAGTAGGGTTGATAGTCATGGAGGATACATGATAGTGACAACACATGGAGACAACACATGGAGTAGGGTTGATATAGTCATGGTAGGATACATGATAGAGACAACACATGGAGTAGGGTTGATATAGTCATGGTAGGATACATGATAGAGACAACACATGGAGTAGGGTTGATATAGTCATGGTAGGATACATGATAGAGACAACACATGGAGTAGGGTTGATATATAGTCATGGTAGGATACATGATAGAGACAACACATGGAGTAGGGTTGATATAGTCATGGTAGGATACATGATAGAGACAACACATGGAGTAGGGTTGATATAGTCATGGTAGGATACATGATAGAGACAACACATGGAGTAGGGTTGATATAGTCATGGTAGGATACATGATAGAGACAACACATGGAGTAGGGTTGATATAGTCATGGTAGGATACATGATAGAGACAACACATGGAGTAGGGTTGATATAGTCATGGTAGGATACATGATAGAGACAACACATGGAGTAGGGTTGATAGTCATGGTAGGATACATGATAGAGACAACACATGGAGTAGGGTTGATATAGTCATGGTAGGATACATGATAGAGACAACACATGGAGTAGGGTTGATATAGTCATGGTAGGATACATGATAGAGACAACACATGGAGTAGGGTTGATATAGTCATGGTAGGATACATGATAGAGACAACACATGGAGTAGGGTTGATATAGTCATGGTAGGATACATGATAGAGACAACACATGGAGTAGGGTTGATATAGTCATGGTAGGATACATGATAGAGACAACACATGGAGTAGGGTTGATATAGTCATGGTAGGATACATGATAGAGACAACACATGGAGTAGGGTTGATATAGTCATGGTAGGATACATGATAGAGACAACACATGGAGTAGGGTTGATATAGTCATGGTAGGATAGGATACATGAGGATAGAGAGACAACACATGGAGTAGTATAATGGTAAAAAACTTTACTCAACATATTGTGCAGCTTAATAGAAATAGAAATATACGTCCTATTACCAGTCAGATAGGAAGTAGCAGTAAAGTCCTATTACCAGTCAGATAGATAGGAAGTATTACAGTCAGGTGAAGTCCTATTACCAGTCAGGTAGGAAGTAGCAGTGAAGTCCTATTACCAGTCAGGTAGGAAGTAGCAGTGAAGTCATATTACCAGTCAGATAGGAAGTAGCAGTGAAGTCCTATTACCAGTCAGATAGGAAGTAGCAGTGAAGTCCTATTACCAGTCAGATAGGAAGTAGCAGTGAAGTCCTATTGCCAGTCAGATAGGAAGTAGCAGTGAAGTCCTATTACCAGTCAGGTAGGAAGTAGCAGTAAGTCCTATTACCAGTCAGATAGGAAGTAGCAGTGAAGTCCTATTACCAGTCAGATAGGAAGTAGCAGTGTCAACACTGCCAAATGGCTGAGATGTCCTCCACTGAGTCCACAGTCCTCTCCACCATAAACACCATCTGTTGTCTGCACACCTCTGACCACAGATCAGATCAAATGAAATGTTATTGGTCTCATACACATATTTCTCTGATGTCATCACGGGTGTAGAGAAACAGTGCTGTAATATCTAACAAAACAAAACAATAAATGCAAATCCCCACAAGTTATTTTAAGGATGAAGAAATATAGAAATAGTCAGGTTCCGGAATATAATTATATACAGTTTGTTTACGATGTAAGAGTCTGGTATATAAATGTATACAGTTTGTTTACAATGTATATGATGGTGTGTATAGACATTATGGACCGTATTTTAATAGGAAAGGTGTGAACAGCAGTAGTTATATAGGATGAGCTTTGTCTAGAATACAGGGTGGAATAATGGGTGGTAGACAGCTAGTAACAGTGACTAAAGTTCAGGGCAGGGTACTGGGCGGAGGCCGGCTAGAGGTGACTTTTTAACAGTCTGATGACCTGGAGATAGACCACACATTAACCACACAATAAGTATTGTGGTGGCAGCATCATGTTATGGGTATGCTTGTCAGGATCAAAATAAATATGAAAGGAGCAAAGCCCAGGTAACAAGTTAAAACCCACCTCAGTCTTCTGAAAACCTAACCCTGGGACATTGTTTAATTTTTCTGAAGGACAATTACACAGATGTTTACACTGCTGCAACCACCAGGCCTGGAGGGCTGGGATAGGGTTTTATGTTTCTGGAATTACACCATTTTCTATGCAAAAGACACACCAGAATGGCTTTCCAAGACTTGTTGAGTGTTCCTAAGTGGTCTGATCTCAGTCCTGACTTAAATGTACTGAAAAAACCCATATGGTTTAAATATCGCTGTCCACCAATGAGCACTTTTGACAAAAACGATGGATGTATTTTGCACAAAGTTGGTGGAATCTGAATGAAACTGTAATGGCTTCCACCAAGTATTAACTTGGACAGGAGACGGACTTATCCAATTATGATATAAAACAAAACACATAGTTCAACATTTTCTATTAAATCTAATTAAATCCCTTTATAGATTTCATTTTAAGGCAGCAAAACGTGAACAAAAAGTTAAAAGGCGTGTAGACGTTCTATAGTCAATGTTCAGCTTTAACTGTGGAGTGACCCCATGAAATGGGATATCAGCCAACTCAGTGACAACCACAAACACAACTATGTATCATTTACACAAATATTAGCATCTTAGTTCTTATTGAAGGACTTTGAATGTGGTACATCACCTCCATAACCAACCTACTGTGTGTATTGAACATTCATATTGGACTGTACAGCTAGCTAACTGGCTACTGATCAACCTATTGTGTGTATTGAACATCCATATTGAACAGCCTTACCTATAGAGTAGCACCACCACCCATCAGCCCATTCTCTTCTTGATGTCAAAGCTGCAGTGTATTGTTGCTATAGGAGTTTATGATTAATAATCCTATTTCAAGACACACTAAGATGTCACCATGCTATTCATTTAAAGCCCCTCTGTCAGATATAAACCATCAGAGTGGGAAACCAACTGACATGGAAACAATGGAGCAAATGTATCACTATCAGAGGGGTGTATTATGACATCAGATAGAATTACTCAGACATTCCAAATATCACTTGATTATCAGAGGGGTGTATTATGACATCAGATAGAACTACTCAGACATTCCAAATCAGGCTTCATCCACATCATGAAGGTGGATATTGATCCAACCATTTCAAAAGTAATGACCGGGCTGATGGAAACAGGATATGCCTGTACACTTTTATAAATGCCGACAGACTATTTGTTACTCCGTTTGACAATTTGTTTGTATATTTGTGTCAGTAAAAATGTCTAAGCGAGAAATGGCTGTGGAAACTCCTTAATGATAACAACCACATCTTAGTTAACTTGGAGTCACATGATATGTTGTGTGGTCCTCCCACTATGACTTGAGAAACCATGTAGTTTATTAGGCTACAGATGAAATAAGTTATGAACTTCACAGGGTGGTGAAAGTGCACGTGATGAGCTTGATGCTCCTTTCCAATACATTTTGAGGTTCTTATTCTGGTGACATGATGATCGATGCTTGGTTGCCATTTGACAAATAAAATAATAATCTCATCATTCGGGTAAAAACTTTTATTCAACCAGTGGGAGGTTTGTAAATGCCCCCAGGAAAGTCGAAAGAGGAACTCTTCATTGAGACAATAATAAACAGCAATCCATGGGCGAGTTGTGGTGGATATTATAAACTAAGGATCTGCTGGAGTCCAAGTCAAACCAAGATTCTTTATTTCTGAGCTCAGAGAGAATAACAGAGTTACACAGCGCAGTGTAGACAGTCTGATTTCCTGAAGCATTGAGTGATTAGCAAATATCTTTATAGTTTCCTGTTCCTGGGAGGGACTTTATTCATACAAGGATGCAGGTGCAGCTGGTTTGCAACACAGAATGATAGTCCCAAGAACAGGAGCTTATAATAGGACAGTTTCACAAGGTTAGTCACATACTCAGTTATGTGGACACACAAACAATTAACATTTTCCATTACAGAGTCTGAACATTTTCATTTCATTAAATCATCAGTGGGCCAACAATGCAAATGTCAACAATGGAACTAATGCATCACATCCAAATATCACTTGATTATCTGTAGTGCTGGAGGAATGACACACCCAGATAAACACACACAAAGAGTTTAAAAAAAGGACAGTTTAAAAGAAGGAACCTGATCTTCTTTATATTCAAACTGACAGACTCCATATTCAATTCATGTTTTCTAATAAAAACAAACAAATATATGTTTGAGTATACCCTGTACCATTTAATTACATATGGTAAAGACAGGTAAACACATTGTCAGTCAACAATATAAGATAAGACAACGGGAGCACTGTGTATGTTCTCTGATGAATTTTAAGTCGATGTGATGTGAAATATCAATATACACGCTAAGAGGAGTAATTTCTCTCTCCTGTGTGGATTCTCTAATGACGTTTAAATGACTGTTATGAGTAATATGTTTTCCCACAGTCTGAGATTTTCTAAGCCTTCTCCTCTGTGTGCAGTCTAATGTGTTCTTTCAGGCTTCCTATATGGGCAAAAGCTTTGCACCCTGGGAGGAGTGGTAAGGCTTCTGCCCTGTGTGTATTCTCTCATGTCGTTTCAGGTTTCTTCTCTGTGTGTATTCTCTCATGGTTGGTCACACTTTCCACATTGGGAGCAGTGGTAAGGCTTCTCTCCTGTGTGTATTCTCTCATGTTGTTTCAGCTCCCCCGAACGGCCGAAACACTTTCCACATTGGGAGCAGTGGTAAGGCTTCTCTCCGGTGTGTATTCTCTCATGCCATTTCAACGTCCCTGGATGGTTGAAACACATTCCACACTGGGAGCAGTGGTAAGGCTTCTCCCCTGTGTGTATTCTCTCATGCTGTTTCAGCTCCTCTGAACGGCCGAAACACTTTCCACATTGGGAGCAGTGGTAAGGCTTCTCTCCTGTGTGTATTCTCTCATGTTGTTTCAGCTCCCCCGAACGGCCGAAACACTTTCCACATTGGGGGCAGTGGTAAGGCTTCTCTCCTGTGTGTATTCTCTCATGTTGTTTCAGCTCCTCCGAACGGCCGAAACACTTTCCACATTGGGAGCAGCGGTAAGGCTTCTCTCCTGTGTGTGTTCTCTCATGTCGTTTCAGCTCCGATGAATGGTTGAAACACTTTCCACATTGGGAGCAGTGGTGTCGTCTTGCTAGTTGGGACGTCCCTGGCTCTGGTTCCTCCGAGTCTGGTCTTTCTCCTGCCAAAGACAGTGTTATTTTTAAATAGAGACCCGAATGAAACCACATGATAAAACAACCTTGCTACAAGGGTAAATCCTAAATCAGATCTCTCAATAACCTGAGGCCAGTTTTAACAATCTTAGTGTGATTTTAAAACAAATGTAGAGCTTCCTGGTAATTTCTGCTATGTTTACATTACTTATTTTATACATCCTGTTTTACAAGTCAGAACACAAAAACCTAGACAGTTCTAGGACACTGAAGACACAGTCGTCGCTGGATTACAATCAGCAGGTGGTTCTAAATATATAACTTTCATAGCTGTATGATACAGAATGTGACCTACACACTTCCTTAAACATAAAATAACCAAAGAAGTAATTTTGTGTGGAAGTCCAAAACGTGTTTTTACGTCGCAGATACAAAGCACATCAGTAACATCTCCCCGTTGTTGAAAGGGTTCGACACATTGCTGTTTAAATGGACCAATTTCTTATTTAGACATTCACAGATTTTCAACATTTTGATTAAAAATAAGGTGAAATATTTGTAAATGTTTAAAACTGATAGTAACTACAATAAAAAAAATATAAATGCAACATGTGAAAGCCTAGTTTAGGGGACTAAATGAAAGGTTCCAAGTTCGAAACTGACAAGGTAGTAATCTGAACAGGCAGTTAACCCACTGTTCAAAAAATAAGAATTTGTTCTTAACTGACTTGCCTAGTAAAATAAAGGTTAAATTAAATGTAAAGTGTTGGATGTTTCATGAGCTGAAAAAAAAGATTGCAGAATTTTTTACATCCCTGTTAGTAAACATGAATTCTTTGCCAAAATAATCCATCCACCTGACAGGTGTGGCATATCAAGAAGCTGATTGAACAGCTTGATTATTACACAGGTGCACCTTGTGCTGGGGATAATAAAAGGCTACTCGAAAATGTGCAGTTTGGTCACACAACAATGCCACAGATCTCTGAGGGAGCGGGCAATTGGCATTATGACTGCAGGAATGTCCACTGGAGCTGTTGTCAGGGAATTTAATGTACAGTACCAGTCAAAAGTTTGGACTCGCCTACTCATTCAAGGGTTTTTCTTTATTTTTACTATTTTCTACATAGTAGAATAATAGAGAAGACATCAAAATTATTAAAAAACACATGGAATCATGTAGTAACCACAAGTGTTAAATGAAAATATATATTTTATTCTTCAAAAGTTGCCACCCTTGCTTTCTCTCAAACAGCTTCACCTGGAATCCTTTTCCAACAGTCTTGTAGGAGTTCCCACATATGCTGAGAACTTGTAGGCTGCTTTTCCTTCACTCTGCTATCCAACTCATCCCAAACCATCTCGATTTGGTTGAGGTCGGGGGATTGTGTAGGCCAGGTCATCTGATGCAGCACTCCTTCACTCTCCTTCTTGGTCAAATAGCTCTTACACAGCCTGGAGGTGTGTGTTGGGTCATTGTCCTGTTGAAAAACAAATGACAGTGGGACTAAGCCCAAACCAGATGGGATGGCATATCGCTGCAGAATGCTGTGGTAGTCATGCTGGTTAAGTGTGACTTGAATAAATAAATCACTGACATTGTCAATAGCAAAGCACCCGCACACCATCACATCTCCTCCTCCATGCTTCACGGTGGGAACCACACATGCGGAGATAATCTGTTCATCTACTCCTCGTCTCAAGGACAGATATCCACCGGTCTAATGTCAATTGCTCGTGTTTCTTGGCCCAAGCAAGTCTCTTATTCTTATTGGTGTCCTTTAGTAGTGGTTTCCTTGCAGCAATTCGACCATGAAGGCCTGATTCACGCAGTCTCCTCTGAACCGATGATGTTGAGATGTGTCTGTTGCTTGAACTTTGTGAAGCATTTATTTGGGCTGCAATTTCTAAGTCCGGTAACTCTAATGAACTTATGCATCAGAAGTAACTCTGGATCTTCCATTCTTGTGGTGGTCCTTAAAGTAATGATGGACTGTTGCTTCTCTTCTCTTATTTCAGCTGTTCTTGACATAATATGGACTTCGTCTTTAACCCAATAGGGCTATCTTCTGTATACCCCCCCTACCTTGTCACAACACAACTGATTGGCTCAAACACATTAAAACCTGTTATGGCACATTAACCTTTGAAACTCGGGGGCACTATTTTCATTTTTGGAAAAATAACTTTCCCAAAGTAAACAGGCTATTTCTCAGGACCAGGTGCTAGAATATGCATATAATTGACAGCTTAGGATAGAAAACACCATAGTTTCCAAAACTGTAAAAATATTGTCTGTGAATATAACAGAACTGATATTCCAGGCGAAAGCCTGAGAAAAATCCAATCAGGAAGTGACTCTTATTTTGAAGCCTCTGCGTTCCTATGCATCCCTATTGACCATTGAAAGGGATATCAACCAGATTCCTTTTTCTATAGCTTCCCTAATGTGTCTACAGTCACTATACATAGTTTCAGGCTTTTGTTTTGAAAAATGAGCGTGAACGACAACATTGCATCAGTGGTCAGGTGGTGGCTCTCAGATTGATTTGTGCGTAATAGACAAAGGCGGCCATTGTGCCTCTCGCTCCTAGTGAAAAGCCAATTGTCCTGGTTGATATATTATTAAATAGATATTTGAAAAACACCTCGAGGATTGATTATAAAAAAGGTTTGCCATGTTTCTGTCGATATTATGGATCAAATTTGGAGTTTTTTTCGTGAAGAACGTGAAGAATAAACGGAGGTATTTTGGCTATAAAAAAATCATCTTTATGGAACAAAATTAACATTTGCTGTCTAACTGGGAGTCTCGTGGGTGAAAACATCCGAAGCTCATCAAAGGTAAACTATTTAATTTGATTGCTTTTCTGATTTTCGTGACCAAGCTCCCTGCTGCTAGCTGGACATAATACTATGCTAGGCTATCGATAAACTTACACAAATGCTTGTCTTGCTTTGGCTGTAAAGCATAATTTCAAAATCTGAGATGACAGGGTGATTAACAAAAGGCTAAGCTGTGTTTCACTATATTTCACTTGTGATTTCATGAATATGAATATTTTCTAGTAAGATTTTTTGTCCGTTGCGTTATGCTAATTAGTGTAGTTGATGACAATTCTCCCGGATCCGGGAGGAGTAGTTCCAAAAGGTTCAAACACATTAAAACCTGCTAGCGGAACGTTGACAACATCCAGTGAAATTGCAGAGTGCAAAATATATTTTTTTTAATGAGAAATATTTAACTTTCATTCATTCACAAGTGCAAAGCTTAACTTCTTGTTAATCTAGCCACCGTGTCAGATCTCAAAAAGGCTTTGCGGCAAAAGCAAACCATGAGATTATCTGAGGACAGCACCCCATCAAACAAACACATGACAATCATATTTCAACCCGCCAGGCGCGACACAATCCTCAGAAATAGCTATATAATTTGTGCCTTACCTTTGAAGAGCTTCTTCTGTTGGCACTCCAATATGTCCCATAAACATCACTTTAGTTCGATTAATTCCGTCGTTATATCTCCAAAATGTCAATTTATTTGGCGCGTTTGTCACGTTCTGTCCATCGTTCGTATGTGTTTTCCTTGTTTGAGTGTTGGTCAGGACGTGAGCTGGGTGGGCATTCTATGTTGTGTGTCTGGTTTGTCTATTTCTATGTTTGGCCTGATATGGTTCTCAATCAGAGGCAGGTGTTAGTCATTGTCTCTGATTGGGAACCATATTTAGGTAGCCTGTTTTGTGTTGGGTTTTGTGGGGGATTGTTCCTGTCTCTGTGTTTGCACCAGATAGGACTGTTTAGGTTTTCACTTTTCTTGTTTTGTATAGTCTGTTCATGTATAGTCATCTTTATTAAAAACATGAATAACCACCACGCTGCATTTTGGTCCGCCTTTCTTTCACCAGAAGAAAACCCTTACAGCGTTTGATTAAAAAAACACTGGTTCCAACTCGCCCAGCATGACTACAAAATATCTAATAAGTTACCTGTAAACGCTGTCCAAACATTTCAAACAACTTTCCTAATCCAACTTTAGGTATTTTAAAACGTAAATAATCGAGAAAATTTAAGACGGGATAAACTGTGTTCAATACCGGATAAAAACAACGTGAAGCGAGTGACCTGGAGCGCGCATCAAAACATTAGAGAGCACTAAGCTGGACCCTCGTTCTGAATAGCCGAACTTCTTCATTTCTCTAAAGAAAAACATCAACCAATTTCTAAAGACTGTTGACATCTAGTGGAAGCAATAGGAACTGCAACCAAGTGCCACAGAAAAGTGCCACACAAAACCATTTGAAAACAGAGTCACCTCAACAACAAAAAATTCCTCCTGGATGGTTTGTCCTCGGGGTTTCACCTGCCAAATAAGTTATGATATACGCACAGACATTATTGTAACAGTTTTAGAAACTTTAGAGTGTATTCTATCCAAACCTACCAATTATATGCATATCCTAGCTTCTGGGCAGGTAGTTTACTTTAGGAACGCCAATCAGTTATTCAGCCAGACCTATATGCCATCTCTTTTGCCTCCCTCTTCATCATACCATTTTTAAATGTATCATCAATCCACGTGGATTTAACAGTTTTACAGTCATTTTCTTAATGGGTGCATGCTTATTAGGAACTGGGATAAGCAATTTCATAAACGTGTCAAGGGCAGCATCTGGTTGCTCGTCATTACACACCACGGACCAACAAATATTGTTTCCATTGTTGGAATCGGCTAAACTTTGAACATGGAGACATTAAAGAAGTGATAGGAAGTGAAAGAGACTGGGTGTTATGTCAGAAGTTAATGGTTCTCTGAAGAAAGACAGATGGCTTCGGAATGTGTTGGGTGGACGAGAGGAGAGCAAAGTGTGAAACAGGGGAGACGAACATCTGTGGATTAGATGAAGGAGAGGCTGAGGTCAGGACAGATTCTCATCAGGGAGAAAGGTCTGGTATCCTGTTACTCTCTTTACTCTCTTCCTGTGGAACCATAAGATGTAAGGATTGGAGAGAAGGAGTGTCTTAAGTGAGACATATCTGGATGGAACAAATGTTGGGTTGTCTGAATTACAGATGTACAGAACCTTTGGGAATAATTAAACTTGGTTAAAGCTTCTCTAGAGTCTGTGAGTTATTTACTGTGAAAAAAAACAACCTAATTAACATCAACAACATAGGAATCCCCACAAACAATTGTATGATCTCTTATATAGAACATTAGGCCCAGCCTTTTGGAACTTTGGTTTTCCTAGATATGACTACTATATTGTGATCACAACATCCGATGAATTTGGATACTGATTTCAAACACATTCCTGCAGCAATAGTAAAGATATGATCAAAATATGTTGATGATTCAATTTCTGTACTGTTTGTAACTACCCTGGTACGTTGATTGATAAACTGAACCAAGTTGCAGGTGTAACAGTATAACTTTAGACCCATACCCGGGCGCGAACCAGGGACCCTCTGCACACATCAACAACACCCACGAAGCATCGTTACCCATCGCTCCACAAAAGCCGCGGGTCCTGCAGAGCAAGGGGAACCACTACCTCAAGGTCTCAGAGCAAGTGACGTCACCGATTGAAACGCTATTAACCACCGTAACTAGCTCTTGTTACACAGGCACTGGTTACAGTTCAAAGCTTTCTCTTGAGTAGGCAGCCTGATCACAGCTTTCCTCCAGTATTAGTTCATTAATTAACAGTGTCTTGAGTTTAGTTTGCCTGTTCTACAGTCTTGTAAAGATAGGGGGGTTGACTGGGACAGGCAATGTAACATCTATAATGTTTTATGGAATGTTTTTGTAAAACAAGCACCTTATATCAGGTCATCTTGAAACTTTCCCTCTAAAGCTAACTTTCATCAAGGTTTTATATGGTATATCGGTTTCTCTCTTTTCATTGGCTCTTTTCATTCAGTGTTATGATATTCATAACATCCATATACACTACTCTATCTTCCTGTCAACTAACAGAACTCTGCTGGTTGTCCTGGTAACAGATACCAGTGGGCAGATCTATTGTATTTGTTCAAACTGAACTACAGCACTTACTTTGATGAGTCAAATCTGATCCTTTCTTCTCTTCTCCTCCTCTCACAGTTCCACTTATTCCTGTTGTTTTCCTGCAGTCCACCAGCAGCACAGACAACCTCTTCATACCCAGCAGTAAGGTGCTACCAGGAGAGGCACGACACGGGGACTCCGGGAGGGAGGAAGGGCTAGCGTTGTCCTGGTAACCATAAAGAGGAGACACAGACACATACCATTATGGATGGTGATGTCACTGTTGTAATAAACTGCTTTACAGAAACACAGCCCAGACCCAGATAGAGCAAGCTGTATGCTAGACCAGACCAAGCTGTATGCTAGACCAGACCAAGCTGTACCATCTGGTGTTCTGAAATGGAGAGACTCTTCTCTGCCTCGTCAGCATCAGGATGTTGAGTCTCCCCAGAGGATCCACGATAGTCATGTCTCTCTCCTGTTTGAACGAGAACATCAAACAGATGGTGAACTTATTACCATCATCAATTATTACTGTCTATTACAGTCATAGGGTCTTATCAGAGGCATTAATATCTCTAAATTAATTGGGTGCGTTTTGTGTCCCTTTGATATTTTAAGTATAAATTATGCTCCATTATTACATTTTAAAAGCATGTTATATATAATTAAATCTAATTTCAAAGTCCCAAAAATACATGTAACAATGGCAGATTTACCCTTTAACAATTTATATAGTACTGAACATCACATTGAAGTGAATAACCTAAGTAGAATGCCCCTTAAAAACCACACATTAATTCAACAACTGCATAGTTTGTGCCCCTGTTTTTAGGACAGTACTCACTGGTGTTAATCTGATATTCTGTCTCCTCCTCTTTCACTCCCAAAACGTCTTCCTCCTTCACCTTTACTGAGATAGAACCATTTAGAGAGGAAGAGTATGCTTTCTCTTCTTTCCCTATAACAGCCTCCTCTTCCTCCTTTTTCATTCTGAAAGGTTCTTTCTCTCCTTTCACTGTAATATCCTCCTCTTCGTCTTTCACGACAATGTCCAGAGCCAGAGCATCTTTCTCTCCTTTCACTGTAATATCCTCCTCCTCTTCGTCTTTCACGACAATGTCCAGAGCCAGAGCATCTTTCTCTCCTTTCACTGTAATATCCTCCTCCTCTTCGTCTTTCACGACAATGTTCAGAGCCAGAGCATCTTTCTCTCCTTTCACTGTAATATTCACGACAATGTTCAGCGCCAGAGCATCTTTCTCTCCTTTCACTGTAATATCCTCCTCTTCGTCTTTCACGACAATATTCAGCGCCAGAGCTTCTTTCTCCGGACAGCAGATATCCACTTCTTCAGCAGGGGATGAGTAGTTTAATGAGCTCATGGTCAGGGATGTTAGCTAGCTAGTTAGCATTAGCGAATAGCCTAGTGCTAGGCTCAGTATCAATCTTTAACAAATTTGCAAATTGAACAAGCACATTAGGTTCAAGTTAACGTCAACTGAAATGTGTTTTAAACACTGCGATTAGCTAATGTACATTAACATGGCCTAAAACGTCAATCTTTCAGTTTTATGTTGTCTATAGCAAGCTACCCAGGTGGTTGAAATAGTATCCGTGTTGTTGTTCCTGAAGAAGCGTCCCGTCCAGTACATTATACGTCACGCTAGAAGCATCACCTGAAAGATCGCCATCTGCTGGCTGGAGTGGGTAACGCAGTTTGGAAACAATAGTTACTACACTTTTTGTATTGGAAAGAACGTCATAATTATTTAACAATAAGCTGATATATTTTCTCTTACGTCTTACAACTAATACTTTCCTGTAGACAGACGTAGAAGCGTAATATGAATATGTAGATGATGAATAAATACTTCCATGAATAGGAAGTGTGTTTATACACATTTACTCTGTTAATTTTTTATCTAGATGTGACCATACTATTCCCTTAAAGCTACGCTACAAAGCTACAACAGGTGTAGACATTACCGTGAAATTCTTACTGACAAGCCCTTAACCAACAATGTAGTTAAGAAAAATAAGAGGTAAGAAAAAAAGTTACACAATAAAAAAACTATACCGTGGCTACAGAGTCAATGTTTGGAGGCTATATACAGGAGGTGCCAGTACAGAGTTAATGTGGAGACTATATACAGGGGGTACCAGTACAGAGTCAATGTGGAGGCTATGTACAGGAGGTACCAGTACAGGGTCAATGTGAAGGTTTGCTCGTGTTTCTTGGCCCAAGTCTCTTCTTCTTTTTGGTGTGCTTGAGTAGTGGTTTCTTTGACCATGAAGGCCTGATTCACACAGTCTCCTCTGAACAGTTGATATTGAGATGTGTCTGTTTGTTCAACTTTGTGAAGCATTTATTTGGGCAGCAATTTCTGAGGCTGGTAACTCTAATGAACTTATCCTCTGCAGCAGAAGTAACTCTGAGTCTCAATAAAATGCAAATGAATTACTTAAAAATCATTAAATGTGATTTTCTGGATTTTTGTTTTAGATTCCGTCTCTCACGGTTTAAGTGTATCTATGATAAAAATTACAGACCTCTACGTGCTTTGTAAGTAGGAAAACCTGCAAAATCGTCAGTGTATCAAATACTTGTTCTCCCCACTGTATAGCCATATTATAAAGTATGTAAAGGCTTGTTCATTCACGTGTCATGAATTCACTATGACATGATATTTGTATTACGACTTTTATTATGTAATAGATCATATGGGTTGAAAAGTGTTTCATTAGAAAAGTATGAAAATCAAATTAAATATTATTTGTCACGTGCCAAATACAACCGGTGTAGACCTTAGTGAAATGCTTACTTACAAGCCCTTAACCAACAATGCAGTTAAGAAAAATACTTTTAAGTAAAATAAATAGTTTTGTTTAAAAAAAAAGATGCACAGCGCCCTTAACCACTGGAGTCTCTTCACTGTCTGATCTTCATTCCTACAGCCTTCATCACCGTCCCTGGAGTCTCTTCACTGTCTGATCTTCATTCCTACAGCCTTCATCACCATCCCTGGAGTCTATTCACTGTCTGATCTTCATTCCTACAGCCTTCATCACCGTCCCTGGAGTCTCTTCACTGTCTGATCTTCATTCCTACAGCCTTCATCACCACCCCTGGAGTCTCTTCACCGAGTAAGTAAAGATAGTATAAGAAACCTCTCCCATTCTACTTGTCTATTATCTTTGTTTAGAAATAGTCATTTGTGTGACCTACTGATTTTCCCTACAATTTATTTTAAGGATTTAGAAATATAGAAATGGTAGAACGAGGAATGTCAGAGTCTGGAATATAAATATATACAGTTGGTTTAAAATGTATATGATGGTGTGTCTAGACATTAGGGACTGTATATGAATATAAAAGGTGTGTACAGTAGTAGTTACATAGGATGAGCCTTGACTAGAATACAGAGTGGAGTACTGGGTGGTAGACGGCTAGTAACAGTGACTAAGTTCAGGGCAGGGTACTGGGCGGAGGCCGGCTAGAGGTGACTATTTAACAGTCTGATGACCTGGAGATAGACCACACATTAACCACACATTAAGTATTGTAGTGTCAGCATCATGTTATGGGTATGCTTGTCACTGGCAGGGACGAGGGAGATTATCAGGATCAAAAGAAATATGAAAGGAGCAAAGTGTAGACTTTGTATAGGCTCTGTACAGCCTTAACTGTGGAGTGACCCCATAAAATGGGATATCAGCCAACTCAGTGACAACCACAGAACACAAATATGTATAGGTTACACAAATATTAGTCTCTTAGCTCTTATTGCAGGACTTTGACTGTGGTACATCACCCTCCATAACCAACCTATTGTGTGTATTGAAAATTCATATTGGACAGCCTTACCTATAGAGTAGCACCACCACCCATCAGCCCATTCTCTTCTTGATGTCAAAGCTGCATTGTATTGTTGCTATAGGAGTTTATGATTAATAATCCTATGATGTCACCATACTATTCATTTAAAGCCCCTCTGTCAGATATAAATCATCAGAGTGGGAAACCAACTGACATGGAAACAATGGAGCAAATGTATCACTATCAGAGGGGTGTATTATGACATCAGATAGAACTACTCAGACATTCCAAATCAGGCTTCATCCATATCATGAAGGTGGATATTGATCCAACCATTTCAAAAGTAATGACCGGGCTGAGGGAAACAGGATATGCCTGTACACTTTTATAAATGCTGACAGACGATTTGTTACTTCGTTTGACAATTTGTTTGTCTTTTTGTGTCAGTAAAAATGTCTATCAGAGGGGTGAATTATGACATCATATAGAACTACTCAGACATTCCAAATCAGGCTTCATCCACATCATGTAGGTGGATATTGACACCCTCAGCACACAGGGGGACAAACATCTGCCTGGAGGTGACAGCATCCCCTCCCACATATGCCCCCCTAGGCACAACTATGACAACATAACCAACAAAAACGGGTCACAACTCCTGCAGCTCTGTCGCACGCTGGGTATGTACATAGTCAACGGTAGGCTTCGAGGGGACTCCTATGGTAGGTACACCTATAGCTCATCTCTTGGCAGTAGTACTGTAGACTACTTTATCACTGACCTCAACCCAGAATCTCTCAGAGCGTTCACAGTCAGCCCACTGACACCCCTATCAGACCACAGCAAAATCACAGTCTACTTAAACAGAGCAATACTCAATCATGAGGCATCAAAGCCAAAGGAACTGAGTAACATTAAGAAATGCTATAGATGGAAGGAATGCAGTTTGGAAACCTACCAAAAAACAATTAGGCAACAACAAATTCAATCCCCTTTAGACAATTTCCTGGGTAAAACGTTCCACTGTAATAGTGAAGGTGTAAACCTGGCAGTAGAAAATCTTAACAGTATATTTGACCTCTCAGCTTCCTATCAAATCTAAAAATCTCAAATAGAAAACCGAAGAAAATTAACAATAATGACAAATGGTTTGATGAAGAATGCAAAAATCTAAGAAAGAAATTGAGAAACCTGTCCAACCAAAAACATAGAGACCCGGAAAACCTGAGTCTACGCCTTCACTATGGTGAATCACTAAAACAATACAGAAATACACTACGGAAAAAGAAGGAACAGCATGTCAGAAATCAGCTCAATGCAATTGAAGAATCCATAGACTCTAACCACTTCTGGGAAAATTGGAAAACACTAAACAAACAACAACACGAAGAATTATCTATCCAAAATGGAGATGTATGGGTAAACCACTTCTCCAATCTTTTTGGTTCTATAACAAAGAACAAAGAGCAAAAACATATACATGATCAAATACAGATCTTAGAATCAACTATTAAAGACTACCAGAACCCACTGGATTCTCCAATTACATTGAATGAGTTACAGGACAAAATAAAAACCCTTCAACCCAAAAGGCCTGTGGTGTTGATGGTATCCTCAATGAAATGATCAAATATACAGACAACAAATTCCAATTGGCTATACTAAAACTCTTTAACATCATACTTAGCTCTGGCATCTTCCCCAATATTTGGAACCAAGGACTGATCACCCCAATCCACAAAAGTGGAGACAAATTTGACCCCAATAACTACCGTGGAATATGTGTCAACAGTAACCTTGGGAAAATCCTCTGCATTATTATTAACAGCAGACTCGTACATTTCCTCAATGAAAACAATGTACTGAGCAAATGTCAAGTTGGCTTTTTACCAAATTACCGTACAACAGACCATGTATTCACCCTGCACACCTAATTGACAACCAAACAAACCAAAACAAAGGCAAAGTCTTCTCATGCTTTGTTGATTTCAAAAAAGCCTTCGACTCAATCTGGCATGAGGGTCTGCTATACAAACTGATGGAAAGTGGTGTTGGGGGGTAAAACATACGACATTATAAAATCCATGTACACAAACAACAAGTGTGCGGTTAAAATTGGCAAAAAACACACACATTTCTTCACACAGGGTCGTGGGGTTAGACAGGGATGCAGCTTAAGCCCCACCCTCTTCAACATATATATCAACGAATTGGCGCGGGCACTAGAAAAGTCTGCAGCACCCGGCCTCCCCCTGCTAGAATCCGAAGTCAAATGTCTGCTGTTTGCTGATGATCTGGTGCTTCTGTCACCAACCAAGGAGGGCCTACAGCAGCACCTAGATCTTATGCACAGATTCTGTCAGACCTGGGCCCTGACAGTAAATCTCAGTAAGACCAAAATAATGGTGTTCCAAAAGGTCCAGTCACCAGGACCACAAATACAAATTCCATCTAGACACTGTTGCCCTAGAGCACACAAAAAACTATACATACCTTGGCCTAAACATCAGCGCCACAGGTAACTTCCACAAAGCTGTGAACGATCTGAGAGACAAGGCAAGAAGGGCATTCTATGCCATCAAAAGAAACATAAATTTCAACATACCAATTAGGATTTGGCTAAAAATACTTGAATCAGTCATAGAGCCCATTGCCCTTTATGGTTGTGAGGTCTGGGGTCCGCTCACCAACCAAGACTTCACAAAATGGGACAAACACCAAATTGAGACTCTGCACGCAGAATTCTGCAAAAATATCCTCCGTGTACAACGTAAAACACCAAATAATGCATGCAGAGCAGAATTAGGCCGATACCCACTAATTATCAAAATCCAGAAAAGAGCCGTTAAATTCTACAACCACCTAAAAGGAAGCGATTCACAAACCTTCCATAACAAAGCCATCACCTACAGAGAGATGAACCTGGAGAAGAGTCCCTAAAGCAAGCTGGTCCTGGGGCTCTGTTCACAAACACACCCCCTACAGAGCCCCAGGACAACAGCACAATTAGACCCAACCAAATCATGAGAAAACAAAAAGATAATTACTTAACACATTGGAAAGAATTAACAAAAAAACAGAGCAAACTAGAATGCTATTTGGCCCTACACAGAGAGTACACAGCGGCAGAATACCTGACCACTGTGACTGACCCAAAATTAAGGAAAGCTTTGACTATGTACAGACTCAGTGAGCATAGCCTTGCTATTGAGAAAGGCCGCCGTAGGCAGACATGGCTCTCAAGAAGACAGGCTATGTGCTCACTGCCCACAAAATGAGGTGGAAACTGAGCTGCACTTCCTAACCTCCTGCCCAATGTATGACCATATTAGAGAGACATATTTCCCCCAGATCCACAAAGAATTCGAAAACAAATCCAATTTTGAAAAACTCCCATATCTTTTGGGTGAAATTCCACAGTGTGCCATCACAGCAGCAATATTTGTGACCTGTTGCCACGAGAAAAGGGCAACCAGTGAAGAACAAACACCATTGTAAATACAACCCATATTTATGCTTATTCATTTTATCTTGTGTCCTTTAACTATTTGTACATTGTATATATATATATAATATGACATTTGTAATGTCTTTACTGTTTTGAAACTTCTGTATGTGTAATGTTTACTGTTAATTTTTGTTGTTTTTCACTTTATATA
>NW_027039537.1:60739-65380 GCF_034236695.1 Oncorhynchus nerka
AGTTAATGTGGAGGCTATATACAGGAGGTACCAGTACAGAGTCAATGTGGAGGCTATATACAGGAGGTACCAGTACAGAGTCAATGTGGAGACTATATACAGGAGGTACCAGTACAGAGTCAATGTGGAGGCTATATACAGGAGGTACCAGTACAGAGTCAATGTGGAGGCTATATACAGGAGGTACCAGTACAGAGTCAATGTGGAGGCTATATACAGGAGGTACCAGTACAGAGTTAATGTGGAGGCTATATACAGGAGGTACCAGTACAGAGTTAATGTGGAGGCTATATACAGGAGGTACCAGTACAGAGTCAATGTGGAGGCTATATACAGGGGGTACCAGTACAGAGTCAATGTGGAGGCTATATACATGAGGTACCAGTACAGAGTCAGTGTGGAGACTATATACAGGAGGTACCAGTACAGAGTTAATGTGGAGGCTATATACAGGAGATACCAGCAGAGTTAATGTGGAGGCTATATACAGGAGGTACCAGTACAGAGTCAATGTGGAGGCTATATACAGGGAGGCAGCCTGAAAATTTGTCACGGAGGCTGAGAGCATGAGGCACCAGTACATAGTCACCGGGAGGCTATACATGAGGTACCAGAACAGAGTTAATGTGAGGCTATGCTACAGGAGATACCAGTGCAGAGTTAATGTGGAGCTATATACAGGGGGTACCAGTGAGTCAATGAGACTATATAAGGGGGGCCAGTACCGAGTCAATGTGGAGGCTATATACATGAGGTACCAGTACATAGTCAATGTGGAGGCTATATACATGAGGTACCAGAACAGAGTTAATGTGGAGGCTATATACAGGAGATACCAGTGCAGAGTTAATGTGGAGGCTATATACAGGAGATACCAGTACAGAGTCAATGTGGAGGCTATATACAGGAGGTACCAGTACAGAGTCAATGTGGAGACTATATACAGGAGGTACCAGTACAGAGTCAATGTGGAGGCTATATACAGGGGGTACCAGTACAGAGTCAATGTCAATGTCATTATCTAGAGAGTCAATGTCAATGTCATTATCTAGGAGAGTGTATGTTAACCAATCCTGGTCCTCCACTACCCCCAACAGTAACACATTATCTAGGAGAGTGTAGAGCAGTGTTAACCAATCCTGGTCCTCCACTACCCCCAACAGTAACACATTATCTAGGAGAGTGTAGAGCAGTGTTAACCAATCCTGGTCCTCCACTACCAACAGTTGTGGTGTCTTAGGATGTAGTGTTGTAGTTCTTAGGTCTCTCTTTATGTAGTGTTGTGGTGTCTTAGGTCTCTCTTTATGTAGTGTTGTGGTGTCTTAGGTCTCTCTTTATGTAGTGTTGTGGTGTCTTAGTTCTCTCTTTATGTAGTGTTGTGGTGTCTTAGGTCTCTCTTCATGTAGTGTTGTGGTGTCTTAGGTCTCTCTTTATGTAGTGTTGTCTTAGGTCTCTCTTTATGTAATGTTGTGGTGTCTTAGGTCTCTCTTTATGTAGTGTTGTCTTGGGTCTCTCTTTATGTAGTGTTGTGGTGTCTTAGGTCTCTCTTTATGTAGTGTTGTCTTAGATCGCTCTTTATGTAGTGTTGTGGTGTCTTAGGTCTCTCTTTATGTAGTGTTGTGGTGTCTTAGGTCTCTCTTATGTAATGTTGTGGTGTCTTGGGTCTGTTGTGGTGTCTCTCTTTTATGTAGTGTTGTGGTGTCTTAGGTCTCTCTTTATGTAGTGTTGTCTTAGGTCTCTCTTTATGTAGTGTTGTGGTGTCTTAGGTCTCTCTTTATGTAGTGTTGTGGTGTCTTAGGTCTCTCTTTATGTAGTGTTGTGGTGTCTTAGGTCTCTCTTTATGTAGTGTTGTCTTGGGTCTCTCTTTATGTAGTGTTGTGGTGTCTTAGGTCTCTCTTTATGTAATGTTGTGGTGTCTTAGGTCTCTCTTTATGTAGTGTTGTCTTAGGTCTCTCTTTATGTAGTGTTGTGGTGTCTTAGGTCTCTCTTTATGTAGTGTTGTGGTGTCTTAGGTCTCTCTTTATGTAGTGTTGTGGTGTCTTAGGTCTCTCTTTATGTAATGTTGTGGTGTCGTAGGTCTCTCTTTATGTAGTGTTGTGGTGTCTTAGGTCTCTCTTTATGTAGTGTTGTGGTGTCTTAGGTCTCTCTTTATGTAGTGTTGTGGTGTCTTAGGTCTCTCTTTATGTAGTGTTGTGGTGTCTTAGGTCTCTCTTTATGTAGTGTTTTGGTGTCTGTCTTGTTGTGTGTTTTGTCCTATATTTGTATTTTTTAACACCAGCCCGCCCCTGCAGGAGACCTTTAGTCTACTGGTAGACAGTCATTACAAATAAGAGTTTGTTCTTAACTGACTTGCATAGTTAAATAAAGGTTCAATAAATAAAAATCGTACACCCGGGAGTTGTTTGACTAGTGGAAAAAGTCGGTCAGAGAGACTTGCTAGTCGCTAGCTAATTACATTACTAAAATGGAGCAGGTGAGTTAGTTAAAATAAAGGTTAAATAAAATAAATAGAAACATGATGGTTGCAACACATGGAGTAGGGTTGATATAGTCATGGTAGGATACATGCTAGAGACAACACATGGAGTAGGGTTGATATAGTCATGGTAGGATACATGATAGAGACAACACATGGAGGGTAGTCATGGTTGATATAGTCATGGTAGGATACATGATAGAGACAACACATGGAGTAGGGTTGATATAGTCATGGTAGGATACATGATAGAGACAACACATGGAGTAAGGTTGATATAGTCATGGTAGGATACATGAGTAGAGTCATGGTAGGATACATGATAGAGACAACATGGAGTAGGGTTGATATAGTCATGGTAGGATACATGATAGAGACAACACATGGAGTAGTCATGATATGAGTGGCAACACATGGTATGGCTGATACATGATAGTGGCAACACATGGAGTAGGGTTGATATAGTCATGGTAGGATACATGATAGTGGCAACACATGGAGTAGGGTTGATATAGTCATGGTAGGATACATGATAGTGACAACACATGGAGTAGGGGTTGATATAGTCATGGAAGGATAGTCATGGTAGGATACATGATAGAGACAACACATGGAGTAGGGTTGATATAGTCATGGTAGGATACATGATAGAGACACATGGAGTGGGTTGATATAATGGTAAAAACTTTACTTCAACATATTGTGCAGCTTAATAGAAATAGAAATATAAGTATTACCAGTCAGGTAGGAAGATAGCAGTGAAGGATACATTACCAGTCAGGTAGGGAAGTAGCATGGAAGTCTTTTACCAGTAGGAAGTAGCAGGAAGTCCTATTACCAGTCAGATAGGAAGTAGCAGTGAAGTCCTATTACCAGTCAGATAGGAAGTAGCAGAAGTCCCATACCAGTCAGGTGGAAGTAGCAGTGAAGTCCTACTACCAGTCAGAGGAAGTAGCAGTGAAGTCCTATTACCAGTCAGTAGAAGTAGCAGTGAAGTCATATTACCAGTCAGATAGGAAGTAGCAGTGTCAACGCTGCCAAGTGGCTGAGATGTCCTCCACTGAGTCCACAGTCCTCTCCACCATAAACACCATCTGTTGTCTGCACACCTCTGACCACAGATCAGATCAAATGAAATGTTATTGGTCTCATACACATATTTCTCTGATGTCATCACGGGTGTAGAGAAACAGTGCTGTAATATCTAACAAAACAAAACAATAAATGCAAATCCCCACAAGTTATTTTAAGGATGAAGAAATATAGAAATAGTCAGGTTCCGGGAATATAATTATATACAGTTTGTTTACGATGTAAGAGTCTGGTATATAAATGTATACAGTTTGTTTACAATGTATATGATGGTGTGTATAGACATTATGGACCGTATTTTAATAGGAAATGTGTGAACAGCAGTAGTTATATAGGAGAGCTGGTCTAATATGTGTGAAGAATGGGTATGTTTTCAGTAACAGGACGAAAGTCAGGCAGGGTACTGGGTTGAGGCCGCAGAGGTGACTTTTTAACAGTCTGATGACTTGAGATAGACTATATTAACCACATAATAAGTATTGTGGGTGGCAGCATCATGTTATGGGTATGTTTGTTTGTGGATCAAAATAAATATGAAAGGAGCAAAGCCCAGGTAACAAGTTAAAACCCACCTCAGTCTTCTGAAAACCTAACCCTGGGACATTGTTTAATTTTTCTGAAGGACAATTACACAGATGTTTACACTGCTGCAACCACCAGGCCTGGAGGGCTGGGATAGGGTTTTATGTTTCTGGAATTACACCATTTTCTATGCAAAAGACACACCAGAATGGCTTTCCAAGACTTGTTGAGTGTTCCTAAGTGGTCTGATCTCAGTCCTGACTTAAATGTACTGAAAAAACCCATCTGGTTTAAATATCGCTGTCCACCAATGAGCACTTTTGACAAAAACGATGGATGTATTTTGCACAAAGTTGGTGGAATCTTAATGAAACTGTAATGGCTTCCACCAAGTGTATTATGACCATTTGGGGGCAGTATTTTGCCATTTGACAAATAAAATAATGATCTCATCATTCGGATAACAACGTTTATTCAACCAGTGGGAGGTTTGTAAATGCCACCAGGAAAGTGGAAAGAGGAACTCTTCATTGAGACAATAATAAACAGAA
>NW_027039537.1:65880-72523 GCF_034236695.1 Oncorhynchus nerka
TTGTCTTCTGTTTTGTGAGAGGTGTTCGTGTCTGTTGTTTTTTTTCGCTACCAGAGTTAAGAAATTAATTAAATTAAGTGGAGTTTATTTACGTTTGTTTTGTTTTTTTCGCTGTCCAGATATTTAAGACTTAAGTTAAGACTTAAATGGAGTTTATTTACGCCTATGTTTGGTGTTACCATTTGTACCTTGTTTGGTTGGACATTAAAGCGTGTTTTTCCCCGTATCCTCTGCTCTCTGCGTCTGACTCCACACCCATTCACTCATTGAGCGTTACAATAAGTTTCATTCTTCATGTCATTTATCTTTGGTTCATTGTGTAGTTTCTTCTTTTTATTGTTTAGTCAAATGATGTCTCAATTTGCAATACATTTGCCAATCAGTTATACAGCCAGACCTATTTGCCATCTCTTTTGCCTCCCTCTTCATCATACCATTGTTTAATTCATCATCAATCCACGTGGATTTAACAGTTTTTACAGTCATTTTCTTAATGGGTGCTGCTTATTAGTAGCTGGGATAAGCAGCTTCAAATGTGTCAAGGGCAGTGTCTGGTTGCTCATCATTACACACCACAGACCAACAAATATTATTTACATCAATAACATAGGAATCACTACCTAAAATTGTATGACCTCTTATACACAATATTAGTCCCAGCCGTTGGAACTGTGGTTTTCCTAGACATGGCTCCTATATTGTGATCACTACATCTGATGGATCTGGATGCTGCTTTAAAACCCATTTCTGCAGCATTTGTAAAGATATGATCAAACCATGTTGATGATTTCATTCCTCTACTGTTTGTCACTACCCTTGTAGGTTGATTGATAACCTGAACAAGGTTGCCAGCACTGGTTACAGTTTGAAGCTTTTGCTTGAGTGGGCAGCCTGATCACAGCTTTTCTTCAGTACTAGTTAATTAATGACCAAAGTCTTGAGTTTAGTTTGCCTGTTCTACAGTCTTGTAAAGATAGGGGCGTTGACTGGGACAGGCAATGTAACATCCATAATGTTTTAAGGAAAAGTTTTTGTAAAACAAGCACCTTACATTGGATCATCTTGAAACTTTCTCTCCAAAGCTAACTTTCATCAAGGATTTATATGGTCAATTGGTTTCTCTCTTTTCATTGGCAGAATCCTTTTTCAGTGTTATGATATTCATAACATCCATATACACTACTCTATCTTCCTGTCAACTAACACAACTCTGCTGGTTGTCCTGGTAACAGATACCAGTGGACAGATCTATTGTATTTGTTCAAACTAAACTACTTACTTTGATGTGTCAAATCTGATCCTTTCTTCTCTTCTCCTCCTCTCACAGTTCCACTCAGCCCCGTTGTTTTCCTGCAGTCCACCAGCAGCACAGACAACCTCTTCATACCCAGCAGTAAGGTGCTACCGGGAGAGGCACGATACAGGGACTCCGGGAGGGAGGAAGGGCTAGTGTTGTCCTGGTAACCATAAAGAGTGGACACAGACGCACATCATTATGGATGCTGATGTCACTGTTGTCATAAAGTGCCTTACAGAAACCCAGCCCCCAAGCGAGAGAAAGCTGTTTGCTAGACCAGACCAAGCTGTACCATCTGGTGTTCTGATCTGGAGAGACTCTTCTCTGGCTCGTCAGCATCAGGATGTTGTTGAGGCTCCCCAGAGGATCCACGATAGTCATGTGTCTCTCCTGTGTGAATGAGAACATCAAAATGACTAGTAAACTTATAACTGTCTAATAAAATCATAGGGTCTTACAAGAGGCATGAATATGTCCCTTTGATATTTTAAGTAGAGATTATGCTTCAATATTGAATTTTAAAAGCCTGTTATATTAGATGAGGGGAACTTTAATATAGATCACATGGAGAATTCAATACATTGAATTGAAAAGTCCCTAAAATATATGAACCAATGGCAGATTGACCCTTTAACAATTCCTACAGTACTGAACAACATATTCAAGTGTAGAACTTCAGTAGAATGCCACTTTAAAACCACACATTAGTTCAACAACGGCATAGTTTGTGTCCCTGTTGAAGACAGTACTCACTGGTATTAATCTGATATTCTGTCTCCTCTTTCACTCCAAAAACATCTTCCTTCTTCACCTTTATTGAGATAGCATCCTCTTCCTCTCTAAACGGTTCTTTCTCTTCTATCACTATAATAGCCTCCTCTTCCTCCTTTTTCATTCTGAAATGTTCTTTCACTATAATAGCATCTTCTTCCTTCACTATAACAGTCTCATCTTCCTCCTTTTTCATTCTAAAAGGTTCTTTCACTGTAACCTCATCCTCAATGTTCAGCGCCAGAACTTCTTTCTCCAAACAGCAGACCTCCTTTTCTATAGCAGGGATGAGTAGTTTAATGAGCTCATGGTCAGGGATGTTAGCTAGCTAGTTAGCATTAGCGACTAGCCTAGTGCTAGGCTCAGCATAAATCTTTAACAAGTTTGCAAATTAGTTTACAGTTAACCAGTTAATACGTCAACAGAACTGTGTTTAAAACACTGAGATTAGATCATGTACATTAAGATGGTCTAAAGCGTCAATCTTTCACTTTTATGTTGGCTAGCAAGCTACCGACGTGGTTGAAAGAGTTGGCGCCTTGTTGTTCCTGAAGAAGCGTCCGTCCAGTCCATTATACGTCACGCAAGAAGCATCTCCTGAAAGACGCTCATCGCCATCTGGCTGGAGTGGGTAACGCAGTTTGGAAACAATAGTTACAACACTTTTTGTATTGGAAAGAACGTCATAATAATTTAACAATAAGCTGATATATTTTCTCTTCCTTACAACTACTACTTTCCGGTACACAGACGTAGAAGTGTAATATGAATATGTAGATGATGCATAAATACTTCTATGAATAGGTAGTGTGTTAATACACATTTTCTCTGTTCATTTTTCACAGTCTTTTTATCTACATGTGACCATACTCTTCCCTTAAAGCCACGCTCTATAAGATACAAATCATCCTGTAAACAACAGAACAAATGCATCACATGCAAATAGCACTTGATTATCTGTATTTCTTTACACTGAGTATACAAAACATTAAGAACCACCACCGTCCATGACATTAGACTGATGAGGTGAATCATTTTTGTTTTTCTGGGCATGGCCTGATCCTTTACTGATGTCACTGACTGTCATTCATCCCATTCAATCCGTGTAGATCACATATGTCAGAGTCAAGGCCACATTATACCACATTTTCCCTATACCCATCAAGAAGGTTTTTACAACCCCTGGGATGATCTTGATTTATTATTAGAACGTAGGTGCAGCAAGGTTGAGCCCGAATCTTTTAAGGTGACAATAGTGACATTTCCCACAATGCAAAGGTGACCACTCGAGCAGTAGGCTGCTTCATTTCAATATTTATTGGCACAGCAGTTGTCAGCATCACAGTAAAAAACAAATTCAGATACCCATCAAAAATGGCAAAACGGAAGGTGGATACTGAGAACCGGGGTTTCAAACAAGGTGGGAGTCGGAGTATATGTTCACGAATTTAGCTGGAAAACCTGTGTGTCTTCTGTGTGGAGAAAGTGTGGCGGTACTGAAAGAGTATAATCTGAGACGACATTCTGGACTTCACACGCGGACAAAAACAAGAATATGGACATGGAACAAAGGCTACAAAACCTCAGAGGTTTAAAACGAGGCCTCAAATTACTCAGAGGAGAAACGCTCTGTTCAAAAGGCCAAATCACCCTAAGAATGCCAGGCTGCTGTCAAGGCCAGTTTTATTTTTTGGCAGAAGAGATTATAAATCAGCCCGGCCATTTAGGAGGGGATTTCATCAAAAACTGCATGATTAAAGTTTGTGACTTCCCCCAGAAAAAGGCAACTCTTTTTAAATGTGAGTCTGAGCAGAAACACCATTGCAGAGAGTCCAGACCAGTTGTCCATCAATCTAAAAGAGCAGCTTGTGAAAAAGGGAAAAGATTTTATTGCATATTCCTTGGCTGTGGATGAGAGCACCCCATTTCTGACATTGCCCAGTTGTCAATTTTCATCCGCTAAGAGGACTCCAACCTTTTCTCCTCTGAAAGTGACAGAGGAGTTTTTGGATTGTACGTCCCCATGCATGGCACAACTACGGGGCATGATTTGTATGAAGAGGTGTCAAGATGTGTAAATGAGATGGAGCTGCCTTGGGAAAAATTCGTGGGTTTGACAACCATGGAGCACCTGGAATGTGTGGACACAGGAGCGGACTGGTGGCAAGATATTTTGAAAAGATGCAAGAGGAAAACGCGACAAATGAGCTGACAGCTTATCATTTATCATACACCAGGAAGTCGTTAATGCGGTAAAGCCTTGAAAATGGAGCATGTAATGAGCATCATCACTGGGACACAATTAACTTTATCAGAGCCAAAGGTTTGAATCACCGCCAGTTCAAGGCATTTCTGACAGTTAGAAACGGAGCATGGTGATTTGCCTTATCACACAGAGGTGCGATGGCTAAGCCAGGGAAAGGTGCTTCAAAGATGTTTTTCTCTTTCACTGAGGAGATTTGTCTGTTCTTGGACAGCAAAGGGAAAGACACAACACAACTCCGAGACGAAATGTTTCTGTGTGAAATGGCTTTTCTGTGTGACATTACGAGTCATCTGAATGCAATAAACTTGCAGCTGCAGGGTCGACAATGTGTCATCTGATATGTACAGTACAGTGAAGGCATTTAAAACCAAACTGACTCTGTGGGAGACGCAGATGCGGAAAGAAAATTTGAGCCACTTTCCCAGCTGCCAGACCATGAAAGTAGATGCTCTCTACCAGTGCGTTCCATAGCACACAGTTGGCTGATAAAATAGGTATGCTTGCCGCTGACTTTCGACGCCGATTTGCTGACTTTGAAGCACAAAACATATGCAGGTTGAACTGCTCGGTAACCCATTTGCTGTTGTTTGGAAAGCTCACCACCAAACCTCCAAATGGAGTTGATTGACCTCAATGCAATGATGCACTGAGGGCAAAATATGCGGCAGTGGGTGCTGCGGAGTTCGCCCGTTTCCTCCCCGGCACAATGCCCCAGCTGCGCATCCAGGCTGCTCAAACGTTGTCTATGTTTGGCAGCACATACCTGTGTGAACAACTGTTTTCTTTGATGAACCTGAACAAAACATCACACAGAAGTCACTTACTGCTGAACACCTCCACTCAATTCTGAGGCTTCAGCTCAAGCCTTTAACAAATTTGCAACATTGATGAACTTGTGGAAAAGATGGGACACCACCATGTATCACCCTCAACCTCAAACAAGTGAACATTACTGTGCAATCACATCTTTCAGTTTTTATGTTTTAAAAGTTAAAATTTAATATTTGTTTTCACTGCATGTTACTTCTCCTTAAAAAAGTGTTGTTTTTGATTAATAGATTTTTGCAAGAATTTTTTTGTATTTCAATCCAATTATATTTTAAAAAATATTTCAGTTGAGTGGATGATAGAAAAGTTACTATTATTTTTTTCTTTGAAAGTAAATTTAACAATAAGCCCACATTTTCTAAAATAGAAAATATAGTCTACTGATGGATTAATACATACTTGAATAGGTTCCTTGTAATACCGGTTTCTTTCATTTTTCTGTTCATGTTTGGGGATATTTATATAAAGGAAATTTGTCTTTTGTGTCTGTTGAAAATTAAAGATTACTGAAGAGCCATACAGAAAATATTGCTTTATTTATCTGATCATATTGATTATTTGTTAGGTTTTCAGTAGGTTCAATTAGGTTCACTAGAAACGTCATTTAAAAATTTTTCAATGAACATTAGAACAGTCCGGCCCTCGTCTTGTAGCTGATTTTTTTATTTGGCCCTCCTCCATTTGACTTTGAATCCACTTCAATCCGTGTAGATGAAGGGGAGACAGGTTAAATAAGGATTTTAAGCCTTGAGACATGAGACATGGATTGTGCATGTGTGCCATTTAGAGAGTTAATGGGGAAGACAAAATATTTAAGTTACTTTGCACGGGGTATGGTAGTAGGTGCCAGGTGCACCGGTTTGTGTCAAGAACTGCAACGCTGCTGGGTTTTCAGCTCAACAGTTTCCCATGTGTACCAAGAGTGGTCCACCACCCAAACAGTGGTGGTTTGTGCCGTTTAAGATGAGGCAGGACGATTAGTTTTTTCATGAGCATGGCCTTAATTCTATTACAGCATATTGGACGACTGTCATTCATATTTCACTCACCCTGTTCAATGTAACAGCAATAGGTTTAGGCTACTACATGATACTCTAATTGTCCCTATACCCATCATGAGGTAGCAACCTAGCCTATGAATGAAAGTTTAGAATGTAGGTTCACACAGGTCGAGAGAACATTTTGCGATGACAGACAGTGACACATAGACAGACAGTGACACATTCAATACGGCCCTGCACACTCTCGCCTGCATCTAGCTGAAATAGAGATATCACTGGACATATTCAGGTATGTTTATCCCGTTTTGTTCCATTTAAACGTTTGTCAACAGAATCGGTGGAATGAATACACCCCTTATCATGCATAAACACAGTTCACTTTCATTACAGACACGTTGTATTCTTCTTGCATCTATGTGCTCTCCTCTTATCACCTTCTCCTTTGTTTCTGTACTTCAATGCACAACACATCAGCTGTAT
>NW_027039538.1:0-72564 GCF_034236695.1 Oncorhynchus nerka
AACACCTTCTATCCCCAAGCCACAAGACTGTAAAATAGTTAACCAAATAGCTACCCGGACTATCTGTATTGACCCTTTTTGCACTTACTATTTTTGAATCTACCCCACACACTGGACTCTATCCAACACACTGGACTCTACCCCACACACTGGAATCTACCCCACACACTGGACTCTATCCAACAAACTGGACTCTACCCAACACCCTGGACTCTACTTAACACACTGGACTCGACCCAACACACTGGACTCTACCCAACACACTGGAATCTACCCCACACACTGGACTCTACCCAACACACTGGACTCTACCCAACACACTGGACTCTACCCAACAACCTGGACTCTACCCAACACCCTGGACTCTACCCAACACCCTGACTCTACCCAACACACTGGACTCTACCCAACACACTGGACTCTACCCAAGACACTGGACTCTACCCAACACACTGGACTCTACCCCACACACTGGACTCTACTTAACACACTGGACTCTACCCAACACACTGGACTCTACTTAACACACTGGACTCTACATAACACACTGGACTCTACCCAACACACTGGACCCTACCCAACACACTGGACTCTACCCCACACACTGGACTCTACCCAACACACTGACTCTACCCAACACATGGACTCTACCCAACACATGGGGACTATACCCAAACACACTGGACTCTATGCACACACTGGACTCTACCCAACACACTGGACTCTATGCACACACTGGACTCTACCCAACACACTGGGAATCTACCCCACACACTGGACTCTATCCAACACACTGGACTCTACCCCACACACTGGACTCTATCCAACACACTGGACTCTACCCAACACCCTGGACTCTACTTAACACACTGGACTCACCCAACACCTGGACTCTACCCAACACCCTGGACTCTACCCAACACACTGGACTCTACCCAAGACACTGGACTCTACCCAACACACTGGACTCTACCCCACACACTGGACTCTACTTAACACACTGGACTCTACCCAACACACTGGACTCTACTTAACACACTGGACTCTACATAACACACTGGACTCTACCCAACACACTGGACCCTACCCAACACACTGGACTCTACCCCCACACTGGACTCTACCCAACACACTGGACTCTACCCAACACATGGACTCTACCCAACACATGCAGGACTATACCCAACACACTGGACTCTATGCACACACTGGACTCTACCCAACACACTGGACTCTATGCACACACTGGACTCTACCCAACACACTGGAATCTACCCCACACACTGGACTCTATCCAACACACTGGACTCTACCCCACACACTGACTCTATCCAACACACTGGACTCTACCCAACACCCTGGACTCTACTTAACACACTGGACTCTACCCAACACCCTGGACTCTACCCGACACCCTGGACTCTACCCAACACTGGACTCTACCCAACAACCTGGACTCTACCCAACACCCTGGACTCTACCAACACCCTGGACTCTACCCAACACATTGGACTCTACCCAAACACTGGACTCTACTCAACACCCTGGACTCTACCCAACACCCTGGACTCTAACCAACACACTGGACTCTACCCAACACACTGGACTCTACTCAACACACTGGACTCTACCCAACACACTGGACCCTACCCAACACACTGGAATCTACCCACACACTGGACTCTATCCAACACACTGGACTCTACCCCACACACTGGAATCTACCCCACACACTGGACTCTACCCAACACACTGAATCTACCCCACACACTGGACTCTATCCAACACACTGGACTCTACCCAACACACTGGACTCTACCCAACACACTGGAATCTACCCCACACACTGGACTCTATCCAACACACTGGACTCTACCCCACACACTGGACTCTACCCAACACCCTGGACTCTACCCAACACACTGGACTCTACCCAACAACCTGGACTCTACCCAACACCCTGGACTCTACCCAACACCCTGGACTCTACCCAACACACTGGACTCTACTTAACACACTGGACTCTACCCAACACACTGGACTCTACCCCACACACTGGACTCTACTTAACACACTGGACTCTACCCAACACACTGGACTCTACTTAACACACTGGACTCTACATAACACACTGGACTCTACCCAACACACTGGACCCTACCCAACACACTGGACTCTACCCCACACCCTGGACTCTACCCAACACCCTGGACTCTACCCAACACATGGACTCTACCCAACACATGGGACTATACCCAACACACTGACTCTATGCACACACTGGACTCTACCCAACACACTGGACTCTATGCACACACACTGGACTCTACCCAACACACTGGAATCTACCCCACACACTGGACTCTATCCAACACACTGGACTCTACCCACACACTGGACTCTACCCAACACACTGGACTCTATGCACACACTGGACTCTACCCAACACACTGGAATCTACCCACACACTGGACTCTATCCAACACACTGGACTCTACCCCACACACTGGACTCTATCCAACACACTGGACTCTACCCAACACCCTGGACTCTACTTAACACACTGGACTCTACCCAACACCCTGGACTCTACCCAACACCCTGGACTCTACCCAACACACTGGACTCTACCCAACAACCTGGACTCTACCCAACACCCTGGACTCTACCCAACACCCTGGACTCTACCCAACACATTGGACTCTACCCAAACACTGGACTCTACTCAACACCCTGGACTCTACCCAACACCCTGGACTCTAACCAACACACTGGACTCTACCCAACACACTGGACTCTACTCAACACACTGGACTCTACCCAACACACTGACCCTACCCAACACACTGGAATCTACCCAAGCACTGGACTCTATCCAACACACTGGACTCTACCCCACACACTGGAATCTACCCCACACACTGGACTCTACCCAACACACTGGAATCTACCCCACACACTGGACTCTATCCAACACACTGGACTCTACCCAACACACTGACTCTACCCAACACACTGGAATCTACCCCACACACTGACTCTATCCAACACACTGGACTCTACCCACACACTGGACTCTACCCAACACCCTGGACTCTACCCAACACACTGGACTCTACCCAACAACCTGGACTCTACCCAACACCCTGGACTCTACCCAACACACTGGACTCTACTCAACACACTGGACTCTACCCAACACACTGGACTCTACCCAACACACTGGAATCTACCCCACACACTGACTCTATCCAACACACTGGACTCTACCCCACACACTGGAATCTACCCCACACACTGGACTCTATCCAACACACTGGACTCCCACCCAACACCCTGGACTATACTTAACACACTGGACTCTACCCAACACACTGGACTCTACCCAACACACTGGACCCTACCCAACACACGGGACTCTACTTAACACACTGGACTCTACCCAACACACTGGACTCTACCCAACACACTGGACTCTACTCAACACCCTGGACTCTACCCAACACCCTGGACTCTAACCAACACACTGGACTCTACCCAACACACTGGACTCTACTCAACACACTGGACTCTACCCAACACACTGGACCCTACCCAACACACTGGAATCTACCCCACACACTGGACTCTATCCAACACACTGGACTCTACCCCACACACTGGAATCTACCCCACACACTGGACTCTACCCAACACACTGGAATCTACCCCACACACTGGACTCTATCCAACACACTGGACTCTACCCAACACACTGGACTCTACCCAACACACTGGAATCTACCCCACACACTGACTCTATCCAACACACTGGACTCTACCCCACACACTGGACTCTACCCAACACCCTGGACTCTACCCAACACACTGGACTCTACCCAACAACCTGGACTCTACCCAACACCCTGGACTCTACCCAACACCCTGGACTCTACCCAACACACTGGACTCTACTCAACACACTGGACTCTACCCAACACACTGACTCTACCCCACACACTGGACTCTACTTAACACACTGGACTCTACCCAACACACTGGACTCTACTTAACACACTGGACTCTACATAACACACTGGACTCTACCCAACACACTGACCCTACCCAACACACTGGACTCTACCCACACACTGGACTCTACCCAACACACTGGACTCTACCCAACACATGGGACTCTACCCAACACATGGGACTATACCCAACACACTGGACTCTATGCACACACTGGACTCTACCCAACACACTGGACTCTATGCACACACACTGGACTCTACCCAACACACTGGAATCTACCCCACACACTGGACTCTATCCAACACACTGGACTCTACCCCACACACTGGACTCTACCCAACACACTGGACTCTATGCACACACTGGACTCTACCCAACACACTGGAATCTACCCCACACACTGGACTCTATCCAACACACTGGACTCTACCCACACACTGGACTCTATCCAACACACTGGACTCTACCCAACACCCTGGACTCTACTTAACACACTGGACTCTACCCAACACCCTGGACTCTACCCGACACCCTGGACTCTACCCAACACACTGGACTCTACCCAACAACCTGGACTCTACCCAACACCCTGGACTCTACCCAACACCCTGGACTCTACCCAACACATTGGACTCTACCCAAACACTGGACTCTACTCAACACCCTGGACTCTACCCAACACCCTGGACTCTAACCAACACACTGGACTCTACCCAACACACTGGACTCTACTCAACACACTGGACTCTACCCAACACACTGGACCCTACCCAACACACTGAATCTACCCCAAGCACTGGACTCTATCCAACACACTGGACTCTACCACACACACTGGAATCTACCCCCACACACTGGACTCTACCCAACACACTGGAATCTACCCCACACACTGGACTCTATCCAACACACTGGACTCTACCCAACACACTGGACTCTACCCAACACACTGGAATCTACCCCACACACTGGACTCTATCCAACACACTGGACTCTACCCCACACACTGGACTCTACCCAACACCCTGGACTCTACCCAACACACTGGACTCTACCCAACAACCTGGACTCTACCCAACACCCTGGACTCTACCCAACACACTGGACTCTACTCAACACACTGGACTCTACCCAACACACTGGACTCTACCCAACACACTGGAATCTACCCCACACACTGGACTCTATCCAACACACTGGACTCTACCCCACACACTGGAATCTACCCCACACACTGGACTCTATCCAACACACTGGACTCTACCCAACACCCTGACTATACTTAACACACTGGACTCTACCCAACACACTGGACTCTACCCAACACACTGGACTCTACCCAACACACGGGACTCTACTTAACACACTGGACTCTACCCAACACACTGGACTCTACCCAACACACTGGACTCTACCCCACACACTGGAATCTACCCCACACACTGGACTCTATCCAACACACTGGACTCTACCCAACACCCTGGACTATACTTAACACACTGGACTCTACCCAACACACTGGACTCTACCCAACACACTGGACTCTACCCAACACACGGGACTCTACTTAACACACTGGACTCTACCCAACACACTGGACTCTACCCAGCACACTGGAATCTACCCCACACACTGGACTCTACCCAACACACTGGACTCTACCCAACACCCTGGACTCTACCCAACACACTGGACTCTATCCAACACACTGGACTCTACCCCACACACTGGAATCACCCCACACACTGGACTCTATCCAACACACTGGACTCTACCCAACACCTGGACTCTACTTAACACACTGGACTCTACCCAACACACTGACTCTACCCAACACACTGGACTCTACTCAGCACACTGAAATCTACCCCACACACTGGACTCTATCCAACACACTGGACTCTACCCCACACACTGGACTCTACTTAACACACTGGACTCTACCCAACACACTGGACTCTACCCAACACACCGGACTCTACCCAACACACTGGACTCTACCCAACACACTGGACTCTACCCAAGACACTGGACTCTACCCAACACACTGGACTCTACCCCACACACTGGACTCTACTTAACACACTGGACTCTACTTAACACACTGGACTCTACCCAACACACTGGACTCTACTTAACACACTGGACTCTACATACCACACTGGACTCTATCCAACACACTGGACTCTACCCAACACCCTGGACTCTACTTAACACCCTGGACTCTACCCCACACACTGGACTCTATCCAACACACTGGACTCTACCCAACACCCTGGACTCTACTTAACACACTGGACTCTACCCAACACACTGGACTCTACCCAACACACTGGAATCTACCCCACACACTGGACTCTATCCAACACACTGGACTCTACCCAACACACTGGACTCTACCCAACACACTGGAATCTACCCCACACACTGGACTCTATCCAACACACTGGACTCTACCCAACACCCTGGACTCTACCCAACACCCTGGACTCTACCCAACACACTGGACCCTACCCAACACACTGGAATCTACCCCACACACTGGACTCTATCCAACACACTGGACTCTACCCCACACACTGGAATCTACCCCCACACACTGGACTCTACCCAACACACTGGAATCTACCCACACACTGGACTCTATCCAACACACTGGACTCTACCCAACACACTGGACTCTACCCAACACACTGGAATCTACCCCACACACTGGACTCTATCCAACACACTGGACTCTACCCCACACACTGGACTCTACCCAACACCTGGACTCTACCCAACACACTGGACTCTACCCAACAACCTGGACTCCAACACCCTGGACTCACCCAACACCCTGGACTCTACCAACACACTGGACTCACCCAACACACTGGACTCTACCCAACACACTGGACTCTACCCAACACACTGGAATCTACCCCACACACTGGACTCTATCCAACACACTGGACTCTACCCCACACACTGGAATCTACCCCACACACTGGACTCTATCCAACACACTGGACTCTACCCAACACCCTGGACTATACTTAACACACTGGACTCTACTTAACACACTGGACTCTACTTAACACACTGGACTCTACCCAGCACACTGGAATCTACCCCACACACTGGACTCTATCCAACACACTGGACTCTACCCCACACACTGGACTCTACCCAACACACTGGACTCTACCCAACACACTGGAATCTACCCCACACACTGGACTCTATCCAACACACTGGACTCTACCCACACACTGGAATCTACCCCACACACTGGACTCTATCCAACACACTGGACTCACCCAACACCCTGACTCTACTTAACACACTGGACTCTACCCAACACACTGGACTCTACTCAGCACACTGAAATCTACCCCACACACTGGACTCTATCCAACACACTGGACTCTACCCCACACACTGGACTCTACTTAACACACTGGACTCTACCCAACACACTGGACTCTACCCAACACACTGGACTCTACCCAACACACTGGACTCTACCCAACACACTGGACTCTACCCAAGACACTGGACTCTACCCAACACACTGGACTCTACCCCACACACTGGACTCTACTTAACACACTGGACTCTACTTAACACACTGGACTCTACCCAACACACTGGACTCTACTTAACACACTGGACTCTACATACCACACTGGACTCTATCCAACACACTGGACTCTACCCAACACCCTGGACTCTACTTAACACCCTGGACTCTACCCCACACACTGGACTATATCCAACACACTGGACTCCACCCAACACCCTGGACTCTACTTAACACACTGGACTCTACCCAACACACTGGACTCTACCCAACACACTGGAATCTACCCCACACACTGGACTCTATCCAACACACTGGAATCTACCCCACACACTGGACTCTATCCAACACACTGGACTCTACCCCACACACTGGACTCTACCCAACACCCTGGACTCTACCCAACACACTGGACTCTACCCAACAACCTGGACTCTACCCAACACCCTGGACTCTACCCAACACCCTGGACTCTACCTAACACACTGGACTCTACTCAACACACTGGACTCTACCCAACACACTGTACTCTACCCAACACACTGGAATCTACCCCACACACTGGACTCTATCCAACACACTGGACTCTACCCCATACACTGGAATCTACCCACACACTGGACTCTATCCAACACACTGGACTCTACCCAACACACTGGACTCTACCCAACACACTGGACTCTACTTAACACACTGGACTCTACCCAACACACTGGACTCTACCCAGCACACTGGAATCTACCCCACACACTGGACTCTATCCAACACACTGGACTCTACCCCACACACTGGACTCTACCCAACACACTGGACTCTACCCAACACACTGGAATCTACCCCACACACTGGACTCTATCCAACACACTGGACTCTACCCCACACACTGGAATCTACCCCACACACTGGACTCTATCCAACACACTGGACTCTACCCCACACACTGGACTCTACTTAACACACTGGACTCTACCCAACACACTGGACTCTACCCAACACACTGGACTCTACCCAACACACTGGACTCTATGCACACACACTGGACTCTACCCAACACACTGGACTCTACCCAACACATGGGACTCTACCCAACACATGGGACTATACCCAACACACTGGACTCTATGCACACACTGGACTCTACCCAACACACTGGACTCTATGCACACACACTGGACTCTACCCAACACACTGGAATCTACCCCACACACTGGACTCAACCCAACACACTGGACTCTATGCACACACTGGACTCTACCCAACACACTGGAATCTACCCCACACACTGGACTCTATCCACCACACTGGACTCTACCCCACACACTGGACTCTACCCCACACACTGGAATCTACCCCACACACTGGACTCTATCCAACACACTGGACTCTACCCAACACCCTGGACTCTACTTAACACACTGGACTCTACCCAACACACTGGACTCTACCCAACACACTGGAATCTACCCCACACACTGGACTCTATCCAACACACTGGACTCTACCCAACACACTGGACTCTACCCAACACACTGGAATCTACCCCACACACTGGACTCTATCCAACACACTGGACTCTACCCACACAGTGGACTCTACCCAACACCCTGATTCTACCCAACACACTGGACTCTACCCAACAACCTGACTCTACCCAACACCCTGGACTCTACCCAACACCCTGGACTCTACCCAACACACTGGACTCTACCCAACACACTGGACTCTACCCAACACACTGGAATCTACCCCACACACTGGACTCTATCCAACACACTGGACTCTATGCACACACTGGACTCTACCCAACACACTGGACTCTATGCACACACTGGACTCTACCCAACACACTGGAATCTACCCCACACACTGGACTCTATCCAACACACTGGACTCTACCCCACACACTGGACTCTATCCAACACACTGGAATCTACCCAACACCCTGGACTCTACTTAACACACTGGACTCTACCCAACACCCTGGACTCTACTTAACACCCTGGACTCTACCCCATACACTGGACTCTACCCAACACACTGGACTCTACCCAACACACTGGACTCTACCCAACACACTGGACTCTATGCACACACACTGGACTCTACCCAACACACTGGACTCTACCCAACACATGGGACTCTACCCAACACATGGGACTATACCCAACACACTGGACTCTATGCACACACTGGACTCTACCCAACACACTGGACTCTATGCACACACACTGGACTCTACCCAACACCCTGGACTCTACTTAACACACTGGACTCTACCCCACACACTGGACTCTACCCAACACACTGGACTCTATGCACACACTGGACTCTACCCAACACACTGGAATCTACCCCACACACTGGACTCTATCCAACACACTGGACTCTACCCCACACACTGGACTCTATCCAACACACTGGACTCTACCCAACACCCTGGACTCTACTTAACACACTGGACTCTACCCAACACCCTGGACTCTACCCAACACCCTGGACTCTACCCAACACACTGGACTCTACCCAACAACCTGGACTCTACCCAACACCCTGGACTCTACCCAACACCCTGGACTCTACCCAACACACTGGACTCTACTCAACACACTGGACTCTACCCAACACACTGGACTCTACCCAACACACTGGAATCTACCCCACACACTGGACTCTATCCAACACACTGGACTCTATGCACACACTGGACTCTACCCAACACTCTGGACTCTATGCACACACTGGACTCTACCCAACACACTGGAATCTACCCCACACACTGGACTCTATCCAACACACTGGACTCTACCCCACACACTGGACTCTATCCAACACACTGGACTCTACCCAACACCCTGGACTCTACTTAACACACTGGACTCTACCCAACACCCTGGACTCTACTTAACACCCTGGACTCTACCCCATACACTGGACTCTACCCAACACACTGGACTATACTCAACACACTGGACTCTACCCAACACACTGGACTCTACCCAACACACTGGAATCTACCCCACACACTGGACTCTATCCAACACACTGGACTCTACCCCACACACTGGAATCTACCCCACACACTGGACTCTATCCAACACACTGGACTCTACCCAACACCCTGGACTATACTTAACACACTGGACTCTACCCAACACACTGGACTCTACCCAACACACTGGACTCTACTTAACACACTGGACTCTACCCAACACACTGGACTCTACCCAGCACACTGAAATCTACCCCACACACTGGACTCTATCCAAAACACTGGACTCTACCCCACACACTGGACTCTATCCAACACACTGGACTCTACCCACACACTGGACTCTACCCAACACCCTGGACTCTACCCAACACACTGGACTCTACCCAACAACCTGGACTCTACCCAACACCCTGGACTCTACCCAACACCCTGGACTCTACCCAACACACTGGACTCTACTCAACACACTGGACTCTACCCAACACACTGGACTCTACCCAACACACTGGAATCTACCCACACACTGGACTCTATCCAACACACTGGACTCTACCCACACACTGGAATCTACCCCACACACTGGACTCTATCCAACACACTGGACTCTACCCAACACCCTGGACTATACTTAACACACTGGACTCTACTCAACACACTGGACTCTACCCAACACACTGGACTCTACTTAACACACTGGACTCTACCCAACACACTGGACTCTACCCAGCACACTGGAATCTACCCCCCACACTGGACTCTATCCAACACACTGGACTCTACCCCCACACACTGGACTCTACCCAACACACTGGACTCTACCCAACACACTGGAATCTACCCACACACTGGACTCTATCCAACACACTGGACTCTACCCAACACACTGGACTCTACCCAGCACACTGAAATCTACCCCACACACTGGACTCTATCCAACACACTGGACTCTACCCCACACACTGGACTCTACTTAACACACTGGACTCTACCCAACACACTGGAATCTACCCCACACACTGGACTCTATCCAACACACTGGACTCTACCCAACACACTGGACTCTACCCAGCACACTGGAATCTACCCCACACACTGGACTCTATCCAACACACTGGACTCTACCCAACACACTTGACTCCACCCAACACCCTGGACTCTACCAACACACTGGACTCTACCCAACAACCTGGACTCTACCCAACACCCTGGACTCTACCCAACACCCTGGACTCTACCCAACACACTGGACTCTACTCAACACACTGGACTCTACCCAACACACTGGACTCTACCCAACACACTGGACTCTACCCAACACCCTGGACTCTACTTAACACACTGGACTCTACCCAACACACTGTACTCTACCCAACACACTGGACTCTACCCAGCACACTGAAATCTACCCCACACACTGGACTCTATCCAACACACTGGACTCTACCCACACACTGGACTCTACTTAACACACTGGACTCTACCCAACACACTGGACTCTACCCAACACACTGGACTCTACTTAACACACTGGACTCTACTTAACACACTGGACTCTACCCAACACACTGGACTCTACCCAACACCCTGCACTCTACCCAACACACTGGACTCTACTTAACACACTGGACTCTACATAACACACTGGAATCTACCCAACACCCTGGACTCTACTTAACACACTGGACTTTACCCCATACACTGGACTCTACTTAACACACTGGACTCTACTTAACACACTGGACTCTACCCAACACACTGGACTCTACCCAACACACTGGACTCTACCCAACACCCTGGACTCTACCCCAACACTGGACTCTACCCAACACACTGGACTCTACCCAACACCCTGGACTCTACCCAACACACTGGACTCTACCCAACACCCTGGACTCTACTTAACACCCTGGACTCTACCCCATACACTGGACTCTACCCAACACACTGGACTCTACTCAACACACTGGACTCTACCCAACACACTGGACTCTACCCAACACACTGGACTCTACCCCACACACTGGAATCTACCCCACACACTGGACTCTATCCAACACACTGGACTCTACCCAACACACTGGACTCTATGCACACACTGGACTCTACCCAACACACTGGAATCTACCCCACACACTGGACTCTATCCAACACACTGGACTCTACCCCACACACTGGACTCTATCCAACACACTGGAACCCAACACCCTGGACTTAACACACTGGACTCTACCCAACACCCTGGACTACCCAACACCCTGGAACCCAACACACTGGACTCTACCCAACAACCTGGACTCTACCCAACACCCTGGACTCTACCCAACACCTGGACTCTACCCAACACACTGGACTCTACTCAACACACTGGACTCTACCCAACACACTGGACTCTACCCAACACACTGGAATCTACCCCACACACTGGACTCTATCCAACACACTGGACTCTATGCACACACTGGACTCTACCCAACACTCTGGACTCTATGCACACACTGGACTCTACCCAACACACTGGAATCTACCCCACACACTGGACTCTATCCAACACACTGGACTCTACCCCACACACTGGAATCTACCCCACACACTGGACTCTATCCAACACACTGGACTCTACCCAACACCCTGGACTATACTTAACACACTGGACTCTACTCAACACACTGGACTCTACCCAACACACTGGACTCTACTTAACACACTGGACTCTACCCAACACACTGGACTCTACCCAGCACACTGGAATCTACCCCACACTGGACTCTATCCAACACACTGGACTCTACCCACACCACTGGACTCTACCAACACACTGGACTCTACCCAACACACTGGAATCTACCCCACACACTGGACTCTATCCAACACACTGGACTCTACCCAACACACTGGACTCTACCCACACTGAAATCTACCCACACACTGGACTCTATCCAACACACTGGACTCTACCCACACACTGGACTCTACCAACACACTGGACTCTACCCAACACACTGGAATCTACCCCACACACTGGACTCTATCCAACACACTGGACTCTACCCAACACACTGGACTCTACCCAGCACACTGGAATCTACCCCCACACTGGACTCTATCCAACACACTGGACTCTACCCAACTGACTCTACCCAACACCTGGACTCTACCCAACACACTGGACTCTACCCAACAACCTGGACTCTACCCAACACCCTGGACTCTACCCAACACCCTGGACTCTACCCAACACACTGGACTCTACTCAACACACTGGACTCTACCCAACACACTGGACTCTACCCAACACACTGGACTCTACCCAACACCCTGGACTCTACTTAACACACTGGACTCTACCCAACACACTGTACTCTACCCAACACACTGGACTCTACCCAGCACACTGAAATCTACCCACACACTGGACTCTATCCAACACACTGGACTCTACCAACACACTGGACTCTACTTAACACACTGGACTCTACCCAACACACTGGACTCTACCCAACACACTGGACTCTACTTAACACACTGGACTCTACTTAACACACTGGACTCTACCCAACACACTGGACTCTACCCAACACCCTGCACTCTACCCAACACACTGGACTCTACTTAACACACTGGACTCTACATAAACACACTGGAATCTACCAACACCCTGGACTCTACTTAACACACTGGACTTTACCCCATACACTGGACTCTACTTAACACACTGGACTCTACTTAACACACTGGACTCTACCCAACACACTGGACTCTACCCAACACACTGGACTCTACCCAACACCCTGGACTCTACCCCATACACTGGACTCTACCCAACACACTGGACTCTACCCAACACCCTGGACTCTACCCAACACACTGGACTCTACCCAACACCCTGGACTCTACTTAACACCCTGGACTCTACCCCATACACTGGACTCTACCCAACACACTGGACTCTACTCAACACACTGGACTCTACCCAACACACTGGACTCTACCCAACACACTGGACTCTACCCCACACACTGGAATCTACCCCACACACTGGACTCTATCCAACACACTGGACTCTACCCAACACACTGGACTCTATGCACACACTGGACTCTACCCAACACACTGGAATCTACCCCACACACTGGACTCTATCCAACACACTGGACTCTACCCCACACACTGGACTCTATCCAACACACTGGACTCTACCCAACACCCTGGACTCTACTTAACACACTGGACTCTACCCAACACCCTGGACTCTACCCAACACCCTGGACTCTACCCAACACACTGGACTCTACCCAACAACCTGGACTCTACCCAACACCCTGGACTCTACCCAACACCCTGGACTCTACCCAACACACTGGACTCTACTCAACACACTGGACTCTACCCAACACACTGGACTCTACCCAACACACTGGACTCTACCCCACACACTGGACTCTATCCAACACACTGGACTCTGCACACACCTCTACCCAACACTGACTCTATGCACACACTGGACTCTACCCAACACACTGAATCTACCCACACACTGGACTCTATCCAACACACTGGACTCTACCACACACTGGACTCCCAACACACTGGACTCTACCCAACACCCTGGACTCTACTTAACACACTGGACTCTACCCAACACCCTGGACTACCCAACACACTGGACTCTACCCAACACACTGGACTCTACTTAACACACTGGACTCTACCCAACACACTGGACTCTACCCAACACACTGGAATCTACCCCACACACTGACTCTATCCAACACACTGGACTCTACCCCACACACTGGAATCTACCCCACACACTGGACTCTATCCAACACACTGGACTCTACCCAACACCCTGGACTATACTTAACACACTGGACTCTACCCAACACACTGGACTCTACCAACACACTGGACTCTACTTAACACACTGGACTCTACCCAACACACTGGACTCTACCCAGCACACTGAAATCTACCCCACACACTGGACTCTATCCAAAACACTGGACTCTACCCAACACACTGGACTCTATCCAACACACTGGACTCTACCCCACACACTGGACTCTACCCAACACCCTGGACTCTACCCAACACACTGGACTCTACCCAACAACCTGGACTCTACCCAACACCTGGACTCTACCCAACACCCTGGACTCTACCCAACACACTGGACTCTACTCAACACACTGGACTCTACCCAACACACTGGACTCTACCCAACACACTGGAATCTACCCCACACACTGGACTCTATCCAACACACTGGACTCTACCCCACACACTGGAATCTACCCCCCACACTGGACTCTATCCAACACACTGGACTGCCCCCAACACCTGGACTATACTTAACACACTGGACTCTACTCAACACACTGGACTCTACCCAACACACTGGACTCTACTAACACACTGGACTCTACCCAACACACTGGACTCTACCCAGCACACTGGAATCTACCCCACACTGGACCTATCCAACACACTGGACTCTACCCCACACTGGACTCTACCCAACACACTGGACTCTACCCAACACACTGGAATCTACCCCACACACTGGACTCTATCCAACACACTGGACTCTACCCAACACACTGGACTCTACCCAGCACACTGAAATCTACCCCACACACTGGACTCTATCCAACACACTGGACTCTACCCAACACACTGGACTCTATCTTAACACACTGGACTCTACCCAACACACTGGACTCTACCCAACACACTGGACTCTACCCAACACACTGGACTCTACCCAACACACTGGACTCTACCCAGCACACTGAAATCTACTCAACACCCTGGACTCTACTTAACACACTGGACTCTACCCAACACACTGGACTCTACCCAACACACTGGACTCTACCCAGCACACTGAAATCTACCCCCACACTGACTCATCCAACACACTGGACTCTACCCCACACACTGGACTCTACTTAACACACTGGACTCTACCCAACACACTGGAATCTACCCCACACACTGGACTCTATCCAACACACTGGACTCTACCCAACACACTGGACTCTACCCAGCACACTGGAATCTACCCCACACACTGGACTCTATCCAACACACTGGACTCTACCCAACACACTTGACTCTACCCAACACCCTGGACTCTACCCAACACACTGGACTCTACCCAACAACCTGGACTCTACCCAACACCCTGGACTCTACCCAACACCCTGGACTCTACCCAACACACTGGACTCTACTCAACACACTGGACTCTACCCAACACACTGGACTCTACCCAACACACTGGACTCTACCCAACACCCTGGACTCTACTTAACACACTGGACTCTACCCAACACACTGTACTCTACCCAACACACTGGACTCTACCCAGCACACTGAAATCTACCCCACACACTGGACTCTATCCAACACACTGGACTCTACCCCACACACTGGACTCTACTTAACACACTGGACTCTACCCAACACACTGGACTCTACCCAACACACTGGACTCTACTTAACACACTGGACTCTACTTAACACACTGGACTCTACCCAACACACTGGACTCTACCCAACACCCTGCACTCTACCCAACACACTGGACTCTACTTAACACACTGGACTCTACATAACACACTGGACTCTACCCAACACCCTGGACTCTACTTAACACACTGGACTTTACCCCATACACTGGACTCTACTTAACACACTGGACTCTACTTAACACACTGGACTCTACCCAACACACTGGACTCTACCCAAACACTGGACTCTACCCAACACCCTGGACTCTACCCCATACACTGGACTCTACCCAACACACTGGACTCTACCCAACACCCTGGACTCTACCCAACACACTGGACTCTACCCAACACCCTGGACTCTACTTAACACCCTGGACTCTACCCCATACACTGGACTCTACCCAACACACTGGACTCTACCTCAACACACTGGACTCTACCCAACACACTGGACTCTACCCAACACACTGGACTCTACCCACACACTGGAATCTACCCCACACACTGGACTCTATCCAACACACTGGACTCTACCCAACACCCTGGACTATACCCAACACACTGGACTCTACCCAACACACTGGACTCTACCCAACACACTGGACTCTACTTAACACACTGGACTCTACCCAACACACTGGACTCTACCCAGCACACTGAAATCTACCCCACACACTGGACTCTATCCAACACACTGGACTCTACCCCACACTGGACTCTATCCAACACACTGGACTCTACACCACACACTGGACTCTACCCAACACCCTGGACTCTACCCAACACACTGGACTCACCCAACAACCTGGACTCACCCAACACCCTGGACTCTACCAACACCCTGGACTCTACCCAACACACTGGACTCTACTCAACACACTGGACTCTACCCAACACACTGGACTCTACCCCACACACTGGAATCTACCCCCACACTGGACTCTATCCAACACACTGGACTCTACCCCACACACTGGACCCTTAACACACTGGACTCTACCCAACACACTGGACTCTACCCAACACACTGGACTCTACCCAACACACTGGACTCTATGCACACACACTGGACTCTACCCAACACACTGGACTCTACCCAACACATGGGACTCTACCCAACACATGGGACTATACCCAACACACTGGACTCTATGCACACACTGGACTCTACCCAACACACTGGAATCTACCCCACACACTGGACTCTATCCAACACACTGGACTCTACCCCACACACTGGAATCTACCCCACACACTGGACTCTATCCAACACACTGGACTCTACCCAACACCCTGGACTATACTTAACACACTGGACTCTACTCAACACACTGGACTCTACCCAACACACTGGACTCTACTTAACACACTGGACTCTACCCAACACACTGGACTCTACCCAGCACACTGAATCTACCCCCACACTGGACTCTATCCAACACACTGACTCTACCCCACACACTGGACTCTCACAACAACACACTGGACTCCACCCAACACACTGAATCTACCCCACACACTGGACTCTATCCAACACACTGGACTCTACCCAACACACTGGACTCTACCCAGCACACTGAAATCTACCACACACTGGACTCTATCCAACACACTGGACTCTACCCCACACACTGGACTCTACTTAACACACTGGACTCTACCCAACACACTGGAATCTACCCCACACACTGGACTCTATCCAACACACTGGACTCTACCCAACACACTGGACTCTACCCAGCACACTGGAATCTACCCACACACTGGACTCTATCCAACACACTGGACTCTACCCAACACACTTGACTCTACCCAACACCCTGGACTCTACCCAACACACTGGACTCTACCCAACAACCTGGACTCTACCCAACACCCTGGACTCTACCCAACACCTGGACTCTACCCAACACACTGGACTCTACTCAACACACTGGACTCTACCCAACACACTGGACTCTACCCAACACACTGGACTCTACCCAACACCCTGGACTCTACTTAACACACTGGACTCTACCCAACACACTGTACTCTACCCAACACACTGGACTCTACCCAGCACACTGAAATCTACCCCACACACTGGACTCTATCCAACACACTGGACTCTACCCCACACACTGGACTCTACTTAACACACTGGACTCTACCCAACACACTGGACTCTACCCAACACACTGGACTCTACTTAACACACTGGACTCTACTTAACACACTGGACTCTACCCAACACACTGGACTCTACCCAACACCCTGCACTCTACCCAACACACTGGACTCTACTTAACACACTGGACTCTACATAACACACTGGACTCTACCCAACACCCTGGACTCTACTTAACACACTGGACTTTACCCCATACACTGGACTACTTAACACACTGGACTCTACTTAACACACTGGACTCTACCCAACACACTGGACTCTACCCAACACACTGGACTCTACCCAACACCCTGGACTCTACCCCATACACTGGACTCTACCCAACACACTGGACTCTCACCCAACACCTGGACTCTACCCAACACACTGGACTCTACCCAACACCCTGGACTCTACTTAACACCCTGGACTCTACCCATACACTGGACTCTACCCAACACACTGGACTCTACTCAACACACTGGACTCTACCCAACACACTGGACTCTACCCAACACACTGGACTCTACCCCACACACTGGAATCTACCCACACACTGGACTCTATCCAACACACTGGACTCTACCCAACACCCTGGACTATACTTAACACACTGGACTCTACCCAACACACTGGACTCTACCCAACACACTGGACTCTACTTAACACACTGGACTCTACCCAACACACTGGACTCTACCCAGCACACTGAAATCTACCCCACACACTGGACTCTATCCAACACACTGGACTCTACCCACACACTGGACTCTATCCAACACACTGGACTCTACACCACACACTGGACTCTACCCAACACCCTGGACTCTACCCAACACACTGGACTCTACCCAACAACCTGGACTCTACCCAACACCCTGGACTCTACCCAACACCCTGGACTCTACCCAACACACTGGACTCTACTCAACACACTGGACTCTACCCAACACACTGGACTCTACCCCACACACTGGAATCTACCCCACACACTGGACTCTATCCAACACACTGGACTCTACCCCACACACTGGACTCTACTTAACACACTGGACTCTACCCAACACACTGGACTCTACCCAACACACTGGACTCTACCCAACACACTGGACTCTATGCACACACACTGGACTCTACCCAACACACTGGACTCTACCCAACACATGGGACTCTACCCAACACATGGGACTATACCCAACACACTGGACTCTATGCACACACTGGACTCTACCCAACACACTGGAATCTACCCCACACACTGGACTCTATCCAACACACTGGACTCTACCCCACACACTGGAATCTACCCACACTGGACTCTATCCAACACACTGGACTCTACCCAACACCCTGGACTATACTTAACACACTGGACTCTACTCAACACACTGGACTCTACCCAACACACTGGACTCTACTTAACACACTGGACTCTACCCAACACACTGGACTCTACCCCACACTGGAATCACCCCACACTGGACTCTATCCAACACACTGGACTCTACCCCACACACTGGACTCTACCCAACACACTGGACTCTACCCAACACACTGGAATCTACCCCACACACTGGACTCTATCCAACACACTGGACTCTACCCAACACACTGGACTCTACCCAGCACACTGAAATCTACCCCCACACTGGACTCTATCCAACACACTGGACTCTACCCCACACCCTGGACTCTACTTAACACACTGGACTCTACCCAACACACTGGACTCTACCCAACACACTGGACTCTACCCAACACACTGGACTCTACCCAACACACTGGACTCTACCCAGCACACCACCCCACACACTGGACTCTACCTGGACTCTACCCAACACACTTGACCACCCAACACCCTGGACTCTCACTGGACTCTACAACAACCTGGACTCTACCCTGGACTAACACCCTGGACTCTACCCAACACCCACTGGACTCTACCCAACACACTGGACTCTACCCAACACACTGACTCTAACCCAACACACTGGACTCTACCCAACACCTGGACTCTACTTAACACACTGGACTCTACCCCACACTGTACTCTACCCAACACACTGGACTCTACCCAGCACACTGAAATCTACCCCACACACTGGACTCTATCCAACACACTGGACTCTACCCCAACACACTGGACTCTACTTAACACACTGGACTCTACCCAACACACTGGACTCTACCCAACACACTGACTCTACTTAACACACTGGACTCTACTTAACACACTGGACTCTACCCAACACACTGGACTACCCAACACCCTGCACTCTACCCAACACACTGGACTCTACTTAACACACTGGACCTACATAACACACTGGAATCTACCCAACACCCTGGACTCTACTTAACACACTGGACTTTACACACTGGACTCTAACACACTGGACCTACTTAACACACTGGACTCTACCCAACACACTGGACTCTACCCAACACACTGGACTCTACCCAACACCCTGGACTCTACCCCTACACTGACTCTACCCAACACACTGGACTCTACCCAACACCCTGGACTCTACCCAACACACTGGACTCTACCCAACACCCTGGACTCTACTTAACACCCTGGACTCTACCCCATACACTGACCCACCCAACACACTGACTCTACCCAACACACTGGACTCTACCCAACACACTGGACTCTACCCAACACACTGGACTCTACCCCACACACTGAATCTACCCCACACACTGGACTCTATCCAACACACTGGACTCTACCCAACACACTGGACTCTATGCACACACTGGACTCTACCCAACACACTGAATTACCCCACACACTGGACTCTCCAACACACTGGACTCTACCCCACACACTGGACTCTATCCAACACACTGGACTCTACCCAACACCCTGGACTCTACTTAACACACTGGACTCTACCCAACACCCTGGACTCTACCCAACACCCTGGACTCTACCCAACACACTGGACTCTACCCAACAACCTGACTCTACCCACACCTGGACTCTACCCAACACCCTGGACTCTACCCAACACACTGGACTCTACTCAACACACTGGACTCTACCCAACACACTGGACTCTACCCAACACACTGGAATTCCTACCCCACACACTGGACTCTCCAACACACTGGACTTAACACACTGGACTCTACCCAACACCCTCTATGCACACACTGGACTCTACCCAACACACTTACCCCACACACTGGACTCTATCCAACACACTGGACTCTAACACACTGGACTCTATCCAACACACTGGACTCTACCCAACACCCTGGACTCTACTAACACACTGGACTCTACCCAACACCCTGGACTCTACTTAACACCCTGGACTCTACCCATACACTGGACTCTACCCAACACACTGGACTCTACCAACACACTGGACTCTACCCAACACACTGGAATCTACCCCACACACTGGACTCTACCCAACACACTGGACTCTACCCCACACACTGGAATCTACCCCCACACTGGACTCTATCCACACACTGGACTTACCAACCCACCCTGGACTATACTAACACCCCTACCCAACACACTGGACTCTACCCAACACACTGGACTCTACTTAACACACTGGACTCTACCCAACACACTGGACTCTACCCAGCACACTGAAATCTACCCACACTGGACTCTATCCAAAACACCCCACACACTGGAATCCAACACACTGGACTCCCCCACACACTGACTCCCCTGACCCAACACCTGGACTCTATCCAACACACTGGACTCTACCCAACAACCTGGACTCTACCCAACACCCTGGACTCTACCCAACACCCTGGACTCTACCCAACACACTGGACTCTACTCAACACACTGGACTCTACCCAACACACTGGACTCTACCCAACACACTGGAATCTACCAAACACACACTGGACTCTATCCAACACACTGGACTCTACCCCACACTGGAATCTACCCCACACTGGACTCTATCCAACACACTGGACTCTACCCAACACCCTGGACTCTACAACACACTGGACTCTACCCAACACACTGGACTCTACCCAACACACTGACTCACTTAACACACTGGACTCTACCCAACACACTGGACTCTACCCAGCACACTGGAAACACACTGGACTCTATCCAACACACTGGACTACCCCACACACTGGAACACACTGGACTCTACCCAACACACTGGAATCTACCCCACACACTGGACTCTATCAAACCAACACACTGGACTCTACCCAGCACACACTGGACTCTACCCAACACACTGGACTCTACCCCACACACTGGACTCTATCCAACACACTGGACTCTACCCACACACTGGACTCTACCCAACACACTGGACTCTACCCAACACACTGGACTCTACCCAACACACTGGACTCTACCCAACACACTGGACTCTACCCACACACTGGAATCAACACCCTGGACCCTTAACACACTGGACTCTATCCAACACACTGGACTCTACCCAACACCCTGGACTCTACTGAAATTAACACACTGGACTCTACCCAGCCCACACTGGACTCTGGACTCTACCAACACACTGGAATCTACCCCACCACTGGACTCTATCCAACACACTGGACTCTACCCAACACACTGGACTCTACCCAACACACTGGAACTCTACCCATCCACACTGGACTCTACCCAACACCCTGGACTCTACCCAACACCCACCCAACACACTGGACTCTACCCAACACCCTGGACTCTACCCAACACACTGGACTCTACCCAACACACTGGACTCTACCCAACACACTGGACTCTACCCAACACACTGGACTCTACCCAACAGCTGGACACTGTACAACACACACTGGACTCTACCCAGCACACTGAAATCTACCCCACACACTGGACTCTATCCAACACACTGGACTCTACCCCACACACTGGACTCTACTTAACACACTGGACTCTACCCAACACACTGGACTCTACCCAACACACTGGACTCTACTTAACACACTGGACTCTACTTAACACACTGGACTCTACCCAACACACTGGACTCTACCCAACACCTGCACTCTACCCAACACACTGGACTCTACTTAACACACTGGACTCTACATAACACACTGGACTCTACCCAACACCCTGGACTCTACTTAACACACTGGACTTTACCCCATACACTGGACTCTACTTAAACACTGGACTCTACTTAACACACTGGACTCTACCCAACACACTGGACTCTACCCAACACACTGGACTCTACCCAACACCCTGGACTCTACCCCACACACTGGACTCTACCCAACACACTGGACTCTACCCAACACCCTGGACTCTACCCAACACACTGGACTCTACCCAACACCCTGGACTCTACTTAACACCCTGGACTCTACCCCATACACTGGACTCTACCCAACACACTGGACTCTACTCAACACACTGGACTCTACCCAACACACTGGACTCTACCCAACACACTGGACTCTACCCCACACACTGGAATCTACCCACACACTGGACTCTATCCAACACACTGGACTCTACCCAACACCCTGGACTATACTTAACACACTGGACTCTACCCAACACACTGGACTCTACCCAACACACTGGACTCTACTTAACACACTGGACTCTACCCAACACACTGGACTCTACCCAGCACACTGAAATCTACCCCACACACTGGACTCTATCCAACACACTGGACTCTACCCCACACACTGGACTCTATCCAACACACTGGACTCTACACCACACACTGGACTCTACCCAACACCCTGGACTCTACCCAACACACTGGACTCTACCCAACAACCTGGACTCTACCCAACACCCTGGACTCTACCCAACACCCTGGACTCTACCCAACACACTGGACTCTACTCAACACACTGGACTCTACCCAACACACTGGACTCTACCCCACACACTGGAATCTACCCCACACACTGGACTCTATCCAACACACTGGACTCTACCCCACACACTGGACTCTACTTAACACACTGGACTCTACCCAACACACTGGACTCTACCCAACACACTGGACTCTACCCAACACACTGGACTCTATGCACACACTGGACTCTACCCAACACACTGGACTCTACCCAACACATGGGACTCTACCCAACACATGGGACTATACCCAACACACTGGACTCTATGCACACACTGGACTCTACCCAACACACTGGACTCTATGCACACACACTGGACTCCCAACACACTGGACTCTACCCCACACACTGGAATCTACCCCACACACTGGACTCTATCCAACACACTGGACTCTACCCAACACCCTGGACTATACTTAACACACTGGACTCTACTCAACACACTGGACTCTACCCAACACACTGGACTCTACTTAACACACTGGACTCTACCCAACACACTGGACTCTACCCAGCACACTGAATCTACCCCACACTGGACTCTATCCAACACACTGGACTCTACCCCACACACTGGACTCTACCCAACACACTGACTCTACCCAACACACTGGAATCTACCCCACACACTGGACTCTATCCAACACACTGGACTACCCAACACACTGGACTACCCAGCACACTGAAATCTACCCCACACACTGGACTCTATCCAACACACTGGACTCTACCCACACACTGGACTCTACTTAACACACTGGACTCTACCCAACACACTGGACTCTACCCAACACACTGGACTCTACCCAACACACTGGACTCTACCCAACACACTGGACTCTACCCAACACACTGGACTCTACCCAGCACACTGAAATCTACCAACACCCTGGACTCTACTTAACACACTGGACTCTACCCAACACACTGGACTCTACCCAACACACTGGACTCTACCCAGCACACTGAAATCTACCCCACACACTGGACTCTATCCAACACACTGGACTCTACCCCACACACTGGACTCTACTTAAACACTGGACTCTACCCAACACACTGGAATCTACCCCACACACTGGACTCTATCCAACACACTGGACTCTACCCAACACACTGGACTCTACCCAGCACACTGGAATCTACCCCACACTGGACTCTATCCAACACACTGGACTCTACCCAACACACTTGACTCTACCCAACACCCTGGACTCTACCCAACACACTGGACTCTACCCAACAACCTGGACTCTACCCAACACCCTGGACTCTACCCAACACCCTGGACTCTACCCAACACACTGGACTCTACTCAACACACTGGACTCTACCCAACACACTGGACTCTACCCAACACACTGGACTCTACCCAACACCCTGGACTCTACTTAACACACTGGACTCTACCCAACACACTGTACTCTACCCAACACACTGGACTCTACCCAGCACACTGAAATCTACCCCACACACTGGACTCTATCCAACACACTGGACTCTACCCCACACACTGGACTCTACTTAACACACTGGACTCTACCCAACACACTGGACTCTACCCAACACACTGGACTCTACTTAACACACTGGACTCTACTTAACACACTGGACTCTACCCAACACACTGGACTCTACCCAACACCCTGCACTCTACCCAACACACTGGACTCTACTTAACACACTGGACTCTACATAACACACTGGACTCTACCCAACACCCTGGACTCTACTTAACACACTGGACTTTACCCCATACACTGGACTCTACTTAACACACTGGACTCTACTTAACACACTGGACTCTACCCAACACACTGGACTCTACCCAACACACTGGACTCTACCCAACACCCTGGACTCTACCCCATACACTGGACTCTACCCAACACACTGGACTCTACCCAACACCCTGGACTCTACCCAACACACTGGACTCTACCCAACACCCTGGACTCTACTTAACACCCTGGACTCTACCCCATACACTGGACTCTACCCAACACACTGGACTCTACTCAACACACTGGACTCTACCCAACACACTGGACTCTACCCAACACACTGGACTCTACCCCACACACTGGAATCTACCCCACACACTGGACTCTACCCAACACACTGGACTCTACCCAACAACCTGGACTCTACCCAACACCCTGGACTCTACCCAACACCCTGGACTCTACCCAACACACTGGACTCTACTCAACACACTGGACTCTACCCAACACACTGGACTCTACCCACACACTGGAATCTACCCCACACACTGGACTCTATCAACACACTGGACTCTACCCAACACACTGGACTCTACTTAACACACTGGACTCTACCCAACACACTGGACTCTACTCAACACACTGGACTCTACCCAACACACTGGACTCTATGCACACACACTGGACTCTACCCAACACACTGGACTCTACCCAACACATGGGACTCTACCCAACACATGGACTATACCCAACACACTGGACTCTATGCACACACTGGACTCTACCCAACACACTGGACTCTATGCACACACACTGGACTCTATCCAACACACTGGACTCTACCCCACACACTGGACTCTACCCAACACACTGGACTCTATGCACACACTGGACTCTACCCAACACACTGGAATCTACCCCACACACTGGACTCTATCCAACACACTGGACTCTACCCCACACACTGGACTCTACCCCACACACTGGAATCTACCCACACACTGGACTCTATCCAACACACTGGACTCTACCCAACACCCTGGACTCTACTTAACACACTGGACTCTACCCAACACACTGGACTCTACCCAACACACTGGAATCTACCCCACACACTGACTCTATCCAACACACTGGACTCTACCCAACACACTGGACTCTACCCAACACACTGGAATCTACCCCACACACTGGACTCTATCCAACACACTGGACTCTACCCCACACACTGGACTCTACCCAACACCCTGGATTCTACCCAACACACTGGACTCTACCCAACAACCTGGACTCTACCCAACACCCTGGACTCTACCCAACACCCTGGACTCTACCCAACACACTGGACTCTACCCAACACACTGGACTCTACCCAACACACTGGAATCTACCCCACACACTGGACTCTATCCAACACACTGGACTCTATGCACACACTGGACTCTACCCAACACACTGGACTCTATGCACACACTGGACTCTACCCAACACACTGGAATCTACCCCACACACTGGACTCTATCCAACACACTGGACTCTACCCCACACACTGGACTCTATCCAACACACTGGAATCTACCCAACACCCTGGACTCTACTTAACACACTGGACTCTACCCAACACCCTGGACTCTACTTAACACCCTGGACTCTAACCCATACACTGGACTCTACCCAACACACTGGACTCTACCCAACACACTGGACTCTACCCAACACACTGGACTCTATGCACACACACTGGACTCTACCCAACACACTGGACTCTACCCAACACATGGGACTCTACCCAACACATGGGACTATACCCAACACACTGGACTCTATGCACACACTGGACTCTACCCAACACACTGGACTCTATGCACACACTGACTCTACCCAACACCCTGGACTCTACTTAACACACTGGACTCTACCCCACACACTGGACTCTACCCAACACACTGGACTCTATGCACACACTGGACTCTACCCAACACACTGGAATCTACCCCACACACTGGACTCTATCCAACACACTGGACTCTACCCCACACACTGGACTCTATCCAACACACTGGACTCTACCCAACACCCTGGACTCTACTTAACACACTGGACTCTACCCAACACCCTGGACTCTACCCAACACCCTGGACTCTACCCAACACACTGGACTCTACCCAACAACCTGGACTCTACCCAACACCCTGGACTCTACCCAACACCCTGGACTCTACCCAACACACTGGACTCTACTCAACACACTGGACTCTACCCAACACACTGGACTCTACCCAACACACTGGAATCTACCCCACACACTGGACTCTATCCAACACACTGGACTCTATGCACACACTGGACTCTACCCAACACACTGGACTCTATGCACACACTGGACTCTACCCAACACACTGAATCTACCCCACACACTGGACTCTATCCAACACACTGGACTCTACCCCACACACTGGACTCTATCCAACACACTGGACTCTACCCAACACCCTGGACTCTACTTAACACACTGGACTCTACCCAACACCCTGGACTCTACTTAACACCTGGACTCTACCCATACACTGGACTCTACCCAACACACTGGACTCTACTCAACACACTGGACTCTACCCAACACACTGGACTCTACCCAACACACTGGAATCTACCCCACACACTGGACTCTATCCAACACACTGGACTCTACCCCACACACTGGAATCTACCCCCACACTGGACTCTATCCAACACACTGGACTCTACCCAACACCCTGGACTATACTTAACACACTGGACTCTACCCAACACACTGGACTCTACCCAACACACTGGACTCTACTTAACACACTGGACTCTACCCAACACACTGGACTCTACCCAGCACACTGAAATCTACCCCACACACTGGACTCTATCCAAAACACTGGACTCTACCCCACACACTGGACTCTATCCAACACACTGGACTCTACCCCACACACTGGACTCTACCCAACACCCTGGACTCTACCCAACACACTGGACTCTACCCAACAACCTGGACTCTACCCAACACCCTGGACTCTACCCAACACACTGGACTCTACCCAACACCCTGGACTCTACCCAACACCCTGGACTCTACCCAACACACTGGACTCTACCCAACAACCTGGACTCTACCCAACACCCTGGACTCTACCCAACACCCTGGACTCTACCCAACACACTGGACTCTACTCAACACACTGGACTCTACCCAACACACTGGACTCTACCCAACACACTGGACTCTACCCAACACCCTGGACTCTACTTAACACACTGGACTCTACCCAACACACTGTACTCTACCCAACACACTGGACTCTACCCAGCACACTGAAATCTACCCCACACACTGGACTCTATCCAACACACTGGACTCTACCCCACACACTGGACTCTACTTAACACACTGGACTCTACCCAACACACTGGACTCTACCCAACACACTGGACTCTACTTAACACACTGGACTCTACTTAACACACTGGACTCTACCCAACACACTGGACTCTACCCAACACCCTGCACTCTACCCAACACACTGGACTCTACTTAACACACTGGACTCTACATAACACACTGGACTCTACCCAACACCCTGGACTCTACTTAACACACTGGACTTTACCCCATACACTGGACTCTACTTAACACACTGGACTCTACTTAACACACTGGACTCTACCCAACACACTGGACTCTACCCAACACACTGGACTCTACCCAACACCCTGGACTCTACCCCATACACTGGACTCTACCCAACACACTGGACTCTACCCAACACCCTGGACTCTACCCAACACACTGGACTCTACCCAACACCCTGGACTCTACTTAACACCCTGGACTCTACCCCATACACTGGACTCTACCCAACACACTGGACTCTACTCAACACACTGGACTCTACCCAACACACTGGACTCTACCCAACACACTGGACTCTACCCCACACACTGGAATCTACCCCACACACTGGACTCTATCCAACACACTGGACTCTACCCAACACCCTGGACTATACTTAACACACTGGACTCTACCCAACACACTGGACTCTACCCAACACACTGGACTCTACTTAACACACTGGACTCTACCCAACACACTGGACTCTACCCAGCACACTGAAATCTACCCCACACACTGGACTCTATCCAACACACTGGACTCTACCCCACACACTGGACTCTATCCAACACACTGGACTCTACACCACACACTGGACTCTACCCAACACCCTGGACTCTACCCAACACACTGGACTCTACCCAACAACCTGGACTCTACCCAACACCCTGGACTCTACCCAACACCCTGGACTCTACCCAACACACTGGACTCTACTCAACACACTGGACTCTACCCAACACACTGGACTCTACCCCACACACTGGAATCTACCCCACACACTGGACTCTATCCAACACACTGGACTCTACCCCACACACTGGACTCTACTTAACACACTGGACTCTACCCAACACACTGGACTCTACCCAACACACTGGACTCTACCCAACACACTGGACTCTATGCACACACACTGGACTCTACCCAACACACTGGACTCTACCCAACACATGGGACTCTACCCAACACATGGGACTATACCCAACACACTGGACTCTATGCACACACTGGACTCTACCCAACACACTGGACTCTATGCACACACACTGGACTCTATCCAACACACTGGACTCTACCCCACACACTGGAATCTACCCCACACACTGGACTCTATCCAACACACTGGACTCTACCCAACACCCTGGACTATACTTAACACACTGGACTCTACTCAACACACTGGACTCTACCCAACACACTGGACTCTACTTAACACACTGGACTCTACCCAACACACTGGACTCTACCCAGCACACTGGAATCTACCCCACACTGGACTCTATCCAACACACTGGACTCTACCCCACACACTGGACTCTACCCAACACACTGGACTCTACCCAACACACTGGAATCTACCCCACACACTGGACTCTATCCAACACACTGGACTCTACCCAACACACTGGACTCTACCCAGCACACTGAAATCTACCCCACACACTGGACTCTATCCAACACACTGGACTCTACCCCACACACTGGACTCTACTTAACACACTGGACTCTACCCAACACACTGGACTCTACCCAACACACTGGACTCTACCCAACACACTGGACTCTACCCAACACACTGGACTCTACCCAACACACTGGACTCTACCCAGCACACTGAAATCTACTCAACACCCTGGACTCTACTTAACACACTGGACTCTACCCAACACACTGGACTCTACCCAACACACTGGACTCTACCCAGCACACTGAAATCTACCCCACACACTGGACTCTATCCAACACACTGGACTCTACCCCACACACTGGACTCTACTTAACACACTGGACTCTACCCAACACACTGGAATCTACCCCACACACTGGACTCTATCCAACACACTGGACTCTACCCAACACACTGGACTCTACCCAGCACACTGGAATCTACCCCACACACTGGACTCTATCCAACACACTGGACTCTACCCAACACACTTGACTCTACCCAACACCCTGGACTCTACCCAACACACTGGACTCTACCCAACAACCTGGACTCTACCCAACACCTGGTCTCTACCCAACACCCTGGACTCTACCCAACACACTGGACTCTACTCAACACACTGGACTCTACCCAACACACTGGACTCTACCCAACACACTGGACTCTACCCAACACCCTGGACTCTACTTAACACACTGGACTCTACCCAACACACTGTACTCTACCCAACACACTGGACTCTACCCAGCACACTGAAATCTACCCCACACACTGGACTCTATCCAACACACTGGACTCTACCCCACACACTGGACTCTACTTAACACACTGGACTCTACCCAACACACTGGACTCTACCCAACACACTGGACTCTACTTAACACACTGGACTCTACTTAACACACTGGACTCTACCCAACACACTGGACTCTACCCAACACCCTGCACTCTACCCAACACACTGGACTCTACTTAACACACTGGACTCTACATAACACACTGACTCTACCCAACACCCTGGACTCTACTTAACACACTGGACTTTACCCCCATACACTGGACTCTACCCAACACACTGGACTCTACTTAACACACTGGACTCTACCCAACACACTGGACTCTACCCAACACACTGGACTCTACCCAACACCCTGGACTCTACCCCATACACTGGACTCTACCCAACACACTGGACTCTACCCAACACACTGGACTCTACCCAACACACTGGACTCTACCCAACACCCTGGACTCTACTTAACACCCTGGACTCTACCCCATACACTGGACTCTACCCAACACACTGGACTCTACTCAACACACTGGACTCTACCCAACACACTGGACTCTACCCAACACACTGGACTCTACCCCACACACTGGAATCTACCCCACACACTGGACTCTACCCAACACACTGGACTCTACCCAACAACCTGGACTCTACCCAACACCCTGGACTCTACCCAACACCCTGGACTCTACCCAACACACTGGACTCTACTCAACACACTGGACTCTACCCAACACACTGGACTCTACCCCACACACTGGAATCTACCCCACACACTGGACTCTATCCAACACACTGGACTCTACCCCACACACTGGACTCTACTTAACACACTGGACTCTACCCAACACACTGGACTCTACCCAACACACTGGACTCTACCCAACACACTGGACTCTATGCACACACACTGGACTCTACCCAACACACTGGACTCTACCCAACACATGGGACTCTACCCAACACATGGGACTATACCCAACACACTGGACTCTATGCACACACTGGACTCTACCCAACACACTGGACTCTATGCACACACACTGGACTCTATCCAACACACTGGACTCTACCCCACACACTGGACTCTACCCAACACACTGGACTCTATGCACACACTGGACTCTACCCAACACACTGGAATCTACCCCACACACTGGACTCTATCCAACACACTGGACTCTACCCCACACACTGGACTCTACCCCACACACTGGAATCTACCCCACACACTGGACTCTATCCAACACACTGGACTCTACCCAACACCCTGGACTCTACTTAACACACTGGACTCTACCCAACACACTGGACTCTACCCAACACACTGGAATCTACCCCACACACTGGACTCTATCCAACACACTGGACTCTACCCAACACACTGGACTCTACCCAACACACTGGAATCTACCCCACACACTGGACTCTATCCAACACACTGGACTCTACCCCACACACTGGACTCTACCCAACACCCTGGATTCTACCCAACACACTGGACTCTACCCAACAACCTGGACTCTACCCAACACCCTGGACTCTACCCAACACCCTGGACTCTACCCAACACACTGGACTCTACCCAACACACTGGACTCTACCCAACACACTGGAATCTACCCCACACACTGGACTCTATCCAACACACTGGACTCTATGCACACACTGGACTCTACCCAACACACTGGACTCTATGCACACACTGGACTCTACCCAACACACTGGAATCTACCCCACACACTGGACTCTATCCAACACACTGGACTCTACCCCACACACTGGACTCTATCCAACACACTGGAATCTACCCAACACCCTGGACTCTACTTAACACACTGGACTCTACCCAACACCCTGGACTCTACTTAACACCCTGGACTCTAACCCATACACTGGACTCTACCCAACACACTGGACTCTACCCAACACACTGGACTCTACCCAACACACTGGACTCTATGCACACACACTGGACTCTACCCAACACACTGGACTCTACCCAACACATGGGAACTCTACCCAACACATGGGACTATACCCAACACACTGGACTCTATGCACACACTGGACTCTACCCAACACACTGGACTCTATGCACACACACTGGACTCTACCCAACACCCTGGACTCTACTTAACACACTGGACTCTACCCCACACACTGGACTCTACCCAACACACTGGACTCTATGCACACACTGGACTCTACCCAACACACTGGAATCTACCCCACACACTGGACTCTATCCAACACACTGGACTCTACCCCACACACTGGACTCTATCCAACACACTGGACTCTACCCAACACCCTGGACTCTACTTAACACACTGGACTCTACCCAACACCCTGGACTCTACCCAACACCCTGGACTCTACCCAACACACTGGACTCTACCCAACAACCTGGACTCTACCCAACACCCTGGACTCTACCCAACACCCTGGACTCTACCCAACACACTGGACTCTACTCAACACACTGGACTCTACCCAACACACTGGACTCTACCCAACACACTGGAATCTACCCCACACACTGGACTCTATCCAACACACTGGACTCTATGCACACACTGGACTCTACCCAACACACTGGACTCTATGCACACACTGGACTCTACCCAACACACTGGAATCTACCCCACACACTGGACTCTATCCAACACACTGGACTCTACCCCACACACTGGACTCTATCCAACACACTGGACTCTACCCAACACCCTGGACTCTACTTAACACACTGGACTCTACCCAACACCCTGGACTCTACTTAACACCCTGGACTCTACCCCATACACTGGACTCTACCCAACACACTGGACTCTACTCAACACACTGGACTCTACCCAACACACTGGACTCTACCCAACACACTGGAATCTACCCCACACACTGGACTCTATCCAACACACTGGACTCTACCCCACACACTGGAATCTACCCCACACACTGGACTCTATCCAACACACTGGACTCTACCCAACACCCTGGACTATACTTAACACACTGGACTCTACCCAACACACTGGACTCTACCCAACACACTGGACTCTACTTAACACACTGGACTCTACCCAACACACTGGACTCTACCCAGCACACTGAAATCTACCCCACACACTGGACTCTATCCAAAACACTGGACTCTACCCCACACACTGGACTCTATCCAACACACTGGACTCTACCCACACACTGGACTCTACCCAACACCCTGGACTCTACCCAACACACTGGACTCTACCCAACAACCTGGACTCTACCCAACACCCTGGACTCTACCCAACACCCTGGACTCTACCCAACACACTGGACTCTACTCAACACACTGGACTCTACCCAACACACTGGACTCTACCCAACACACTGGAATCTACCCCACACACTGGACTCTATCCAACACACTGGACTCTACCCCACACACTGGAATCTACCCCACACACTGGACTCTATCCAACACACTGGACTCTACCCAACACCCTGGACTATACTTAACACACTGGACTCTACTCAACACACTGGACTCTACCCAACACACTGGACTCTACTTAACACACTGGACTCTACCCAACACACTGGACTCTACCCAGCACACTGGAATCTACCCCACACACTGGACTCTATCCAACACACTGGACTCTACCCCACACACTGGACTCTACTTAACACACTGGACTCTACCCAACACACTGGACTCTACCCAACACACTGGACTCTACCCAACACACTGGACTCTACCCAACACACTGGACTCTACCCAACACACTGGACTCTACCCAGCACACTGAAATCTACTCAACACCCTGGACTCTACTTAACACACTGGACTCTACCCAACACACTGGACTCTACCCCACACACTGGAATCTACCCCACACACTGGACTCTATCCAACACACTGGACTCTACCCCACACACTGGACTCTACTTAACACACTGGACTCTACCCAACACACTGGACTCTACCCAACACACTGGACTCTACCCAACACACTGGACTCTATGCACACACTGGACTCTACCCAACACACTGGACTCTACCCAACACATGGACTCTACCCAACACATGGGACTATACCCAACACACTGGACTCTATGCACACACTGGACTCTACCCAACACACTGGACTCTATGCACACACACTGGACTCTATCCAACACACTGGACTCTACCCACACACTGGACTCTACCCAACACACTGGACTCTATAACACACTGGACTCTACCCAACACACTGGAATCTACCCCACACACTGGACTCTATCCAACACACTGGACTCTACCCCACACACTGGACTCTACCCCACACACCTGGAATCTACCACACTGGACTCTATCAACACACTGGACTCTACCCAACACCCTGGACTCTACTTAACACACTGGACTCTGCAACACACTGGACTCTACCCAACACACTGGAATCTACCCCACACACTGGACTCTATCCAACACACTGGACTCTACCCAACACACTGGACTCTACCCAACACACTGGAATCTACCCCACACACTGGACTCTATCCAACACACTGGACTCTACCCCACACTGGACTCTGCAACACCTGGATTCTACCCAACACACTGGACTCTACCCAACAACCTGGACTCTACCCAACACCTGGACTCTACCCAACACCCTGGACTCTACCAACACACTGGACTCTACCCAACACACTGGACTCTACCCAACACACTGGAATCTACCCCACACACTGGACTCTATCCAACACACTGGACTCTACCCCACACACTGGACTCTACCCAACACACTGGACTCTATGCAACACACTGGACTCTACCCAACACACTGGAATCTACCCCACACACTGGACTCTACCAACACACTGGACTCTACCCCACACTGGACTCTATCCAACACACTGGAATCTACCCAACACACTGGACTCTACCAACACACTGGACTCTACCCAACACCCTGGACTCTACTTAACACCCTGGACTCTAACCCATACACTGGACTCTACCCAACACACTGGACTCTACCCAACACACTGGACTCTACCAACACACTGGACTCTGCACACACACTGGACTCTACCCAACACACTGGACTCTACCCAACACACTGGACTCTACCCAACACACTGGACTACACTGGACTCTATGCACACACTGGACTCTACCCAACACACTGGACTCTATGCCAACACACTGGACTCTACCCAACACCCTGGACTCTCTTCCAACACACTGGACTCTACCCCACACACTGGACTCTACCCAACACACTGGACTCTATCCAACACACTGGACTCTACCCAACACACACTGGAATCTACCCCACACACTGGACTCTATCCAACACACTGGACTCTACCCCACACACTGGAATCTACCCCACACACTGGACTCTACCCAACACCCTGGACTCTACTTAACACACTGGACTCTACCCAACACCCTGGACTCTACCCAACACCCTGGACTCTACCCAACACACTGGACTCTACCCAACACCCTGGACTCTAACCAACACACTGGACTCTACCCAACACCCTGGACTCTACCCAACACACTGGACTCTACTCAACACACTGGACTCTACCCAACACACTGGACTCTACCCAACACACTGGAATCTACCCCACACACTGGACTCTATCCAACACACTGGACTCTATGCACACACTGGACTCTACCCAACACACTGGACTCTATGCACACACACTGGACTCTACCCAACACACTGGAATCTACCCCACACACTGGACTCTATCCAACACACTGGACTCTACCCCACACACTGGACTCTATCCAACACACTGGACTCTACCCAACACCCTGGACTCTACTTAACACACTGGACTCTACCCAACACCCTGGACTCTACTTAACACCCTGGACTCTACCCCATACACTGGACTCTACCCAACACACTGGACTCTACTCAACACACTGGACTCTACCCAACACACTGGACTCTACCCAACACACTGGAATCTACCCCACACACTGGACTCTATCCAACACACTGGACTCTACCCCACACACTGGAATCTACCCCACACACTGGACTCTATCCAACACACTGGACTCTACCCAACACCCTGGACTATACTTAACACACTGGACTCTACCCAACACACTGGACTCTACCCAACACACTGGACTCTACTTAACACACTGGACTCTACCCAACACACTGGACTCTACCCAGCACACTGAAATCTACCCCACACACTGGACTCTATCCAAAACACTGGACTCTACCCCACACACTGGACTCTATCCAACACACTGGACTCTACCCCACACACTGGACTCTACCCAACACCCTGGACTCTACCCAACACACTGGACTCTACCCAACAACCTGGACTCTACCCAACACCCTGGACTCTACCCAACACCCTGGACTCTACCCAACACACTGGACTCTACTCAACACACTGGACTCTACCCAACACACTGGACTCTACCCAACACACTGGAATCTACCCCACACACTGGACTCTATCCAACACACTGGACTCTACCCCACACACTGGAATCTACCCCACACACTGGACTCTATCCAACACACTGGACTCTACCCAACACCTGGACTATACTTAACACACTGGACTCTACTCAACACACTGGACTCTACCCAACACACTGGACTCTACTTAACACACTGGACTCTACCCAACACACTGGACTCTACCCAGCACACTGGAATCTACCCCACACACTGGACTCTATCCAACACACTGGACTCTACCCCACACACTGGACTCTACTTACCCCACACACTGGACTCTACCCAACACACTGGACTCTACCCAACACACTGGACTCTACCCAACACACTGGACTCTACCAACACACTGGACTCTACCCAACACACTGGACTCTACCCAGCACACTGAAATCTACTCAACACCCTGGACTCTACCAACACACTGGACTCTACCCAACACACTGGACTCTACCCAACACACTGGACTCTACCCAGCACACTGAAATCTACCCCACACACTGGACTCTATCAACACACTGGACTCTACCCCACACACTGGACTCTACTTAACACACTGGACTCTACCCAACACACTGGAATCTACCCCACACACTGGACTCTATCCAACACACTGGACTCTACCCAACACACTGGACTCTACCCAGCACACTGGAATCTACCCCACACACTGGACTCTATCCAACACACTGGACTCTACCCCACACACTGACTCTACCCAACACCCTGGACTCTACCCAACACACTGGACTCTACCCAACAACCTGGACTCTACCCAACACCCTGGACTCTACCCAACACCCTGGACTCTACCCAACACACTGGACTCTACTCAACACACTGGACTCTACCCAACACACTGGACTCTACCCAACACACTGGACTCTACCCAACACCCTGGACTCTACCCAACACACTGGACTCTACCCAACAACCTGGACTCTACCCAACACCCTGGACTCTACCCAACACCCTGGACTCTACCCAACACACTGGACTCTACTCAACACACTGGACTCTACCCAACACACTGGACTCTACCCAACACACTGGACTCTACCCAACACCCTGGACTCTACTTAACACACTGGACTCTACCCAACACACTGTACTCTACCCAACACACTGGACTCTACCCAGCACACTGAAATCTACCCCACACACTGGACTCTATCCAACACACTGGACTCTACCCCACACACTGGACTCTACTTAACACACTGGACTCTACCCAACACACTGGACTCTACCCAACACACTGGACTCTACTTAACACACTGGACTCTACTTAACACACTGGACTCTACCCAACACACTGGACTCTACCCAACACCCTGCACTCTACCCAACACACTGGACTCTACTTAACACACTGGACTCTACATAACACACTGGACTCTACCCAACACCCTGGACTCTACTTAACACACTGGACTTTACCCAACACACTGGACTCTACCCAACACCCTGGACTCTACTTAACACCCTGGACTCTACCCCATACACTGGACTCTACCCAACACCCTGGACTCTACCCAACACCCTGGACTCTACCCAACACCCTGGACTCTACCCAACACACTGGACTCTACCCAACACACTGGAATCTACCCCACACACTGGACTCTATCCAACACACTGGACTCTACCCCACACACTGGACTCTATCCAACACACTGGACTCTACCCAACACCCTGGACTCTACTTAACACACTGGACTCTACCCAACACCCTGGACTCTACCCAACACCCTGGACTCTACCCAACACACTGGACTCTACCCAACAACCTGGACTCTACCCAACACCCTGGACTCTACCCAACACCCTGGACTCTACCCAACACACTGGACTCTACTCAACACACTGGACTCTACCCAACACACTGGACTCTACCCAACACACTGGAATCTACCCCACACACTGGACTCTATCCAACACACTGGACTCTATGCACACACTGGACTCTACCCAACACACTGGACTCTATGCACACACTGGACTCTACCCAACACACTGGAATCTACCCACACACTGGACTCTATCCAACACACTGGACTCTACCCACACACTGGACTCTATCCAACACACTGGACTCTACCCAACACCCTGGACTCTACTTAACACACTGGACTCTACCCAACACCCTGGACTCTACTTAACACCCTGGACTCTACCCCATACACTGGACTCTACCCAACACACTGGACTCTACTCAACACACTGGACTCTACCCAACACACTGGACTCTACCCAACACACTGGAATCTACCCCACACACTGGACTCTATCCAACACACTGGACTCTACCCCACACACTGGAATCTACCCACACACTGGACTCTATCAACACACTGGACTCTACCCAACACCCTGGACTATACTTAACACACTGGACTCTACCCAACACACTGGACTCTACCCAACACACTGGACTCTACTTAACACACTGGACTCTACCCAACACACTGGACTCTACCCAGCACACTGAAATCTACCCCACACACTGGACTCTATCCAAAACACTGGACTCTACCCCACACACTGGACTCTATCCAACACACTGGACTCTACCCCACACACTGGACTCTACCCAACACCCTGGACTCTACCCAACACACTGGACTCTACCCAACAACCTGGACTCTACCCAACACCCTGGACTCTACCCAACACCCTGGACTCTACCCAACACACTGGACTCTACTCAACACACTGGACTCTACCCAACACACTGGACTCTACCCAACACACTGGAATCTACCCCACACACTGGACTCTATCCAACACACTGGACTCTACCCCACACACTGGAATCTACCCCACACACTGGACTCTATCCAACACACTGGACTCTACCCAACACCCTGGACTATACTTAACACACTGGACTCTACTCAACACACTGGACTCTACCCAACACACTGGACTCTACTTAACACACTGGACTCTACCCAACACACTGGACTCTACCCAGCACACTGGAATCTACCCCACACTGGACTCTATCCAACACACTGGACTCTACCCCACACACTGGACTCTACTTAACACACTGGACTCTACCCAACACACTGGACTCTACCCAACACACTGGACTCTACCCAACACACTGGACTCTACCCAACACACTGGACTCTACCCAACACACTGGACTCTACCCAGCACACTGAAATCTACTCAACACCCTGGACTCTACTTAACACACTGGACTCTACCCAACACACTGGACTCTACCCAACACACTGGACTCTACCCAGCACACTGAAATCTACCCCACACACTGGACTCTATCCAACACACTGGACTCTACCCCACACACTGGACTCTACTTAACACACTGGACTCTACCCAACACACTGGAATCTACCCCACACACTGGACTCTATCCAACACACTGGACTCTACCCAACACACTGGACTCTACCCAGCACACTGGAATCTACCCCACACACTGAACTCTATCCAACACACTGGACTCTACCCCACACACTTGACTCTACCCAACACCCTGGACTCTACCCAACACACTGGACTCTACCCAACAACCTGGACTCTACCCAACACCCTGGACTCTACCCAACACCCTGGACTCTACCCAACACACTGGACTCTACTCAACACACTGGACTCTACCCAACACACTGGACTCTACCCAACACACTGGACTCTACCCAACACCCTGGACTCTACCCAACACACTGGACTCTACCCAACAACCTGGACTCTACCCAACACCCTGGACTCTACCCAACACCTGGACTCTACCCAACACACTGGACTCTACTCAACACACTGGACTCTACCCAACACACTGGACTCTACCCAACACACTGGACTCTACCCAACACCCTGGACTCTACTTAACACACTGGACTCTACCCAACACACTGTACTCTACCCAACACACTGGACTCTACCCAACACACTGAAATCTACCCCCACACTGGACTCTATCCAACACACTGGACTCTACCCCACACACTGGACTCTACTTAACACACTGGACTCTACCCAACACACTGGACTCTACCCAACACACTGGACTCTACTTAACACACTGGACTCTACTTAACACACTGGACTCTACCCAACACACTGGACTCTACCCAACACCCTGCACTCTACCCAACACACTGGACTCTACTTAACACACTGGACTCTACATAACACACTGGACTCTACCCAACACCCTGGACTCTACTTAACACACTGGACTTTACCCAACACACTGGACTCTACCCAACACCCTGGACTCTACTTAACACCCTGGACTCTACCCCATACACTGGACTCTACCCAACACCCTGGACTCTACCCAACACCCTGGACTCTACCCAACACCCTGGACTCTACCCAACACACTGGACTCTACACCACACACTGGACTCTACCCAACACCCTGGACTCTACCCAACACACTGGACTCTACCCAACAACCTGGACTCTACCCAACACCCTGGACTCTACCCAACACCCTGGACTCTACCCAACACACTGGACTCTACTCAACACACTGGACTCTACCCAACACACTGGACTCTACCCAACACACTGGAATCTACCCCACACACTGGACTCTATCCAACACACTGGACTCTACCCCACACACTGGAATCTACCCACACACTGGACTCTACTTAACACACTGGACTCTACCCAACACACTGGACTCTACCCAACACACTGGACTCTACCCAACACACTGGACTCTACCCAACACCCTGGACTATACTTAACACACTGGACTCTACCCAACACACTGGACTCTACCCAACACATGGGACTATACCCAACACACTGGACTCTATGCACACACTGGACTCTACCCAACACACTGGACTCTATGCACACACACTGGACTCTACCCAACACACTGGAATCTACCCCACACACTGGACTCTATCCAACACACTGGACTCTACCCCACACACTGGACTCTACCCAGCACACTGGACTCTATGCACACACTGGACTCTACCCAACACACTGGAATCTACCCCACACACTGGACTCTATCCAACACACTGGACTCTACCCCACACACTGGACTCTACCCCACACACTGGAATCTACCCCACACACTGGACTCTATCCAACACACTGGACTCTACCCAACACCCTGGACTCTACTTAACACACTGGACTCTACCCAACACACTGGACTCTACCCAACACACTGGAATCTACCCCACACACTGGACTCTATCCAACACACTGGACTCTACCCAACACACCCAACACACTGGACTCTACCCAACACACTGGAATCTACCCCACACACTGGACTCTATCCAACACACTGGACTCTACCCCACACACTGGACTCTACCCAACACCCTGGATTCTACCCAACACACTGGACTCTACCCAACACCTGGACTCTACCCAACACCCTGGACTCTACCCAACACCCTGGACTCTACCCAACACACTGGAACTCTACTATCCAACACACTGGACTCTACCCAACACACTGGAATCTACCCCACACACTGGACTCTATCCAACACACTGGACTCTATGACTCTACCCACACACTGGACTCTACCCACTGGACACAACACACTGGACTCTACCCCAACACACTGGACTCTACCCAACACACTGGAATCTACCCCACACACTGGACTCTATCCAACACACTGGACTCTACCCCACACACTGGACTCTATCCAACACACTGGACCCTCTACCCAACACCCTGGACTCTGGACTCTACCCCAACACTGGACTCTACCCAACACACTGGACTCTACAACACCCACACACACTGGACTCTACCCAACACACTGGACTCTACCCAACACACTGGACTCTACCCAACACCCTGGACTCTATCCAACACACTGGACTCTACCCAACACACTGGACTCTACCCAACTGGACTCTACCCCACACACTGGACTCTACCCAACACACTCTATGGACTCTACCCAACACACTGGACTCTATGCACACACTGGACTCTACCCAACACACTGGACTCTACCCACACAACACTGGACTCTACCCAACACCCTGGACTCTACCCAACACACTGGACTCTACCCCAACACACTGGACTCTACCCAACACACTGGACTCTACCCAACACACTGGACTACCCAACACACTGGACTCTACCCAACACACTGGAATCTACCCCACACACTGGACTCTACTGGACCAACACACTGGACTCTCTGGACTCTATCCAACACACTGGACTCTACCCAACACCCTGGACTCTACTTAACACACTGGACTCTACCCAACACACCTGGACTCTACCCAACACCCTGGACTCTACCCAACACACTGGACTCTACCCTGGAACACACCTGGACTCTACCCAACACCCTGGACTCTACCCAACACCCTGGACTCTACCCAACACACTGGACTCTACCCAACACACTGGACTCTACCCAACACACTGGACTCTACCCAACACACTGGACTCTACCCAACACACTGGACTCTACCCAACACACTGGACTCTACCCACACACTGAACTCTACCAACACACTGGACTCTATCAACACACTGGACTCTACCCAACACACTGGAATCTACCCCACACACTGGACTCTATCCAACACACTGGACTCTACCCACACACTGGACTCTATCCAACACACTGGACTCTATGCACACACTGGACTCTACACCCAACACACTGGACTCTACTGGACTCTACCCCACACACTGGACTCTACCCCACACCCTGACTCTACCCAACACACTGGACTCTGACTCTATCCAACACACTGGACTCTACCCCACACACTGGACTCTACCCAACACACTGGACTCTACCCAACACACTGGACTCTACCCAACAACCTGGAATCTACCCACACACTGGACTCTATCCAACACACTGGACTCTACCTGGACTCACACACTGGACTCTACCCAACACTGGACTCTACCCAACACACTGGACTCTACCCAACACCCTGGACTCTACCTTAACACACTGGACTCTACCCAACACACTGGACTCTACCCAACACCACTGGACTCTACCCAACACACTGGACTACCCCACCCTGGACTCTACCCAACCTGGACTCTACCCCACCCTGGAACACCCTGGACTCTACCCAACACACTGGACTCTACCACACACACTGGACCTACCCAACACACTGGACTCTACTCAACACACTGGACTCTACCCAACACACTGGACTCTACCCAACACACTGGAATCTACCCACACACTGGACTCTATCCAACACACTGGACTCTACCCAACACACTGGACTCTACCCAACACACTGGACTCTCTACTGGACTCTACACACTGGACTCTACCCAACACACTGGAACTCTCTATCTACCCACACACTGGACTCTATCCAACACACTGGACTCTACCCCACACACTGGACTCTATCCAACACACTGGACTCTACCCAACACCCTGGACTCTACTTCAACACACTGGACTCTACCCAACACCTGGACTCTACTTAACACCCTGGACTCTACCCCACACTGGACTCTACCCAACACACTGGACTCTACTCATCTACACACTGGACTCTACCCAACACACTGGACTCTACCTCAACACACTGGAATCTACCACCACACACTGGACTCTATCCAACACACTGGACTCTGGACCCCACACACTGGAATCTACCCCACACACTGGACTCTATCCAACACACTGGACTCTACCCAACACCCTGGACTCTACTTAACACACTGGACTCTACCCAACACACTGGACTCTACCCAACACACTGGACTCTACTTAACACACTGGACTCTACCCAACACACTGGACTCTACCCAGCACACTGGAATCTACCCCACACTGGACTCTATCCAACACACTGGACTCTACCCACACACTGGACTCTATCCAACACACTGGACTCTACTCCCACACACTGGACTCTACCCAACACCTGGACTCTACCCAACACACTGGACTCTACCCAACAACCTGGACTCTACCCAACACCCTGGACTCTACCCAACACCCTGGACTCTACCCAACACACTGGACTCTACTACCCAACACACTGGACTCTACCCAACACACTCTACTTAACACACTGGACTCTACCCAACACACTGGACTCTGCAACACACCACCTGGACCACACACTGGACTCTATCCAACACACTGGACTCTGGACTCCCACACACTGGAATCTACCCCACACACTGGACTCTATCCAACACACTGGACTCTACCCAACACCCTGGACTACTACTTCCAACACACTGGACTCTACCCAACACACTGGACTCTACCCAACACACTGGACTCTACTTAACACACTGGACTCTACCCAACACCCTGGACTCTACCCACACACTGGACTCTACTCAACACACTGGACTCTACCCAACACACTGGACTCTGGACTCCAACACACTGGACTCTAACACACTGGACTCTACCCAACACACTGGACTCTACCCAACACACTGGACTCTGCAACACCCCACACACTGGACTCTATCAACACACACTGGACTCTACCCAACACACTGGACTCTACCCAACACACTGGACTCTACCCAACACACTGGACTCTACCAACACACTCACCCCACACACTGGACTCTGGACTGGACTCTACCCACACTGGACTCTACCCAACACACTGGACTCTACCCAACACACTGGACTCTACTCCCACACACTGGACTCTACCCCACACTGGACTCTACACACTGGACTCTACCCACACACTGGACTGGACTCCTTAACACACTGACTCTACCCAACACACTGGACTCTACCCAACACACTGGACTCTACCCAACACACTGGACTCTACCCCACACCTGAATCTAACACACTGGACTCTACACCTGGAACACACTGGACTCTACCCAACACACTGGACTCTACCCAACACACTGGACTCTACTCAACACCCTGGACTCTACTTAACACACTGGACTCTACCCAACACACTGGACTCTACCCAACACACTGGACTCTACCCACTGGAGCACACTGGAATCTACCCCACACACTGGACTCTATCCAACACACTGGACTCTACACCACACTGGACTCTACCCCACACACTGGACTCTACCCAACACACTGGACTCTACCCAACACACTGGACTCTACCCAACACACTGGACTCTACCCAACACACTGGACTCTACCCAACACACTGGACTCTACCCAACACACTGGAATCTACCCCACACACTGGACTCTATCCAACACACTGGACTCTACCCCACACACTGGACTCTACCCAACACCCTGGACTCTACCCAACACACTGGACTACCCCACACCTGGAACAACCTGGACTCTACCCAACACCTGGACTCTACCCAACACCTGGACTCTACCCAACACACTGGACTCTCTCAACACTGGACTCTCAACACACTGGACTCTACCCAACACACTGGACTCTACCCAACACACTGGACTCTACCCAACACCCTGGACTCTACCAACACACTGGACTCTACCCACCTGGACTCTACTTAACACACTGGACTCACCCACTGTACTCTACCCAACACACTGGACTCTATCTTAACCCAGCACACTGGGAATCTACCCCACACACTGGACTCTATCCAACACACTGGACTCTACCCCACACACTGGACTCTGGACTGGACTAACACACTGGACTCTACCCAACACACTGGACTCTACCCAACACACTGGACTCTACTTAACACACTGGACTCTACTTAACACACTGGACTCTACCCAACACACTGGACTCTACCCAACACCTGGACTCTATCCAACACACTGGACTACCCCACACACTGGACTCCAACACACTGGACTCTACTTAACACACTGGACTGGACTCACTCCAACACACTGGACTCTACCCAACACCCTGGACTCTACTTAACACACTGGACTCTACCAACACACTGGACTCTACCCCAACACACTGGACTCTATCCCAACACACTGGACTCTACCCAACACACTGGACTCTACCCAACACACTGGACTCTGGACTCTACCCCACACACACACTAACAGCTGCTGGACTCTACCCAACACACTGGACTCTACCCAACACCTGGACTCTACCCAACAACCACTGGACTCTACCCAACACACTGGACTCTACTCAACACACTGGACTCTACCCAACACACTGGACTCTACCCAACACACTGGACTCTACCCAACACACTGGACTCTACTTAACACACTGGACTCTACCCAACACTGACTCTGCACACACTGGACTCTACCCAACACACTGGACTCTACCCAACACACTGGACTCTACCCCACACACTGGACTCTCTACCCAACACACTGGACTCTCAACACACTGGAACACACACTGGACTCTACCCAACACACTGGACTCTACCCACACACTGGACTCTACCCAACACACTGACTCTACTTAACACACTGGACTCTACCAACACACTGGACCCAACACACTGGACTCTACCCCAACACACTGGACTCTATCCAACACACTGGACTCTACTTAACACACTGGACTCTACCCAACACACTGGACTCTACCCAACACACTGGACTCTACCCAACACACTGGACTCTACCCAACACACTGGACTCTACCCAACACACTGGACTCTACCCCCCACACACTGGACTCTACCCAACACACTGGACTCTACCCAACACACTGGACTCTACCCAACACACTGGACTCTACCCAACACTGGACTCTACCCAACACACTGGACTCTACCCAACACACTGGACTCTACCCAACACACTGGACTCTACCCAACACACTGGACTCTACCCAACACACTGGACTCTACCCAACACACTGGACTCTACCAACACACTGGACTCTACCCCACACACTGGACTCTACCCAACACACTGGACTCTGCAACACACCTACCCAACACACTGGACTCTACCCACACACTGGACTACCCAACACACTGGACTCTACCCAACACACTGGACTCTGGACTATACAACACACTGGACTCTACCCAACACACTGGACTCTACCCAACACACTGGACTCTACCCAACACACTGGACTCTACTTAACACACTGGACTCTACCCAACACACTGGAACAACACTGGACTCTACCCAACACACTGGACTCTACCCCACACACTGGACTCTACCAACACACTGGACTCTGGACTCTACTAACACACTGGACCAACACACTGGACTCTACCCAACACACTGGACTCTACCCAACACACTGGAATAACACACTGGACTCCTTAACACACTGGACTCTACCCAACACACTGGACTCTACCCAACACCCTGGACTCTACCCCACACACTGGACTCTACCCAACACACTGGACTCTACCCAACACACTGGACTCTACTCAACACACTGGACTCTACCCAACACACTGGACTCTACACTGGACTTTACCCAACACACTGGACTCTACCCAACACACTGGACTCTACCCAACACACTGGACTCTACCCAACACACTGGACTCCAACACACTGGACTCTCTAGGACCAACACACTGGACTCTACCCAACACTGGACTCTGGACACTGGACTCTACCCAACACACTGGACTCTACCCAACACACTGGACTCTACCCAACACACTGGACTCTACCACACACACTGGACTCTACCCAACACACTGGACTCTACCCAACACACTGGACCCAACACACTGGACTCACCACCCAACACACTGGACTCTACCCAACACACTGGACTCTACCCAACACACTGGACTCTACCCAACACACTGGACTCTACCCAACACTGGACTCTCTCTGGACCCCACACACTGGACTCTATCCAACACACTGGACTCTCCACACACTGGACTCTACCAACACACTGGACTCTACCCAACACACTGGACTCTACCCAACACACTGGGACTCTACCCAACCTGGACTCTACTTAACACACTGGACTCTACCAACACACTGGACTCTACCCAACACCCTGCACTCCAACACACTGGACTCTACCCAACACACTGGACTCTACCCAGCACACTGGACTCTATCTACCCATAACACACTGGACTCTACCCAACACCCTGGACTACCCAACACCTGGACTACCCAACACACTGGACTCTACTTAACACACTGGACCAACACACTGGACTCTACCCAACACACTGGAATCTACCCAACACACTGGACTCTACCCAACACACTGGACTCTGGACTCCCAACACACTGGACTCTACCCAACACACTGGACTCTACCCAACACACTGGACTCTGGACTCTCCAACACACTGGACTCTACCCAACACACTGGACTCTACCCAACAACACCCTGGACTCTACCCAACACACTGGACTCTACCCAACACTAGACCTGGACTCTACCCAACACACTGGACTCTACCCAACCTGGACTCTACACACACTGGACTCTACCCAACACACTGGACTCTACCCAACACACTGGACTCTACCCAACACACTGGACTCTACCCAACACACTGGACTCTACCCAACACTGGACTGGACTCTGGACCCAACACACTGGACTCTACTTAACACACTGGACTCTACCCAACACACTGGACTCTACCCAACACACTGGACTCTACCCAACACACTGGACTCTGAAACACTGGACTCTACCCAACACACTGGACTCTCTACTGGACCAACACACTGGACTCTACCCAACACACTGGACTCTACTTGGACTCTACCCAACACACTGGACTCTACCCAACACACTGGACTCTACCCAACACACTGGACTCTACTTGCAACACACACTGGACTCTACTTAACACACTGGACTCTCTACCCAACACACTGGACTCTACCCAACACACTGGACTCTACCCAACACACTGGACTCTGGACTCTACTAACACACTGGACTCTACCCAACACACTGGACTACCCAACACACACTGGACTCTTAACACACTGGACTCTACCCAACACACTGGACTCTACCCAACACCCTGGACTCTACTTACCCCACACACTGGACTCTACCCAACACACTGGACTCTACTTAACACACTGGACTCTACTTAACACACTGGACTCTACCCAACACACTGGACTCTACCCAACACACTGGACTCTACAACACACTGGAACACCCTGGACTCTACCCCACACACTGGACTCTACCCAACACACTGGACTCTACCCAACACACTGGACTCTACCCAACACACTGGACTAACACACTGGACTCCAACACACTGGACTCTACTCAACACACTGGACTCTACCCAACACACTGGACTCTACCCAACACACTGGACTCTACCCAACACACTGGACTCTCTAACACACTGGACTCTACCCAACACACTGGACTCTGTGCACACACCCTGGACTCTACCCAACACACTGGACTCTATAACACTGGACTCTACCCAACACACTGGACTCTACCCACATAACACACTGGACTCTACCCAACACCTGGACTCTACCCAACACACTGGACTTAACACACTGGACTCTACTTAACACACTGGACTCTACAACACACTGGACTCTACCCAACACACTGGACTCTACCCAACACCCTGGCACAACACACTGGACTACCCAACACACTGGACTCTACAACACACTGGACTCTACCCAACACACTGGACTCTACCCAACACACTGGACTCTACCCCAACACTGGACTCTACCCAACACACTGGACTCTACCCAACACACTGGACTACCTGGACTCACACACACTGGACTCCAACACACTGGACTCTACCCAACATGGGACTCTACCCAACACATGGGACTTGACTCTATGCAACACACTGGACTCAACACACTGGACTCTACCCAACACACTGGACTCTACCCAACACACTGGACTCTACCCAACACACTGGACTCTACCCAACACACTGGACTCTACCCAACACACTGGACTCTACCCAACACACTGGACTCTACCCAACACACTGGACTCTACCCACACACTGGACTCTACCCAACACCCTGGACTCTACCCACACCCTGGACTCTACCCAACACCCTGGACTCTACCTAACACACTGGACTCTACCCAACACACTGGACTCTACCCAACACACTGGACTCTACTTAACACACTGGACTCTACCCAACACACTGGACTCTACCCAACACACTGGACTCTACCCAACACACTGGACTCTATGCACACACTGGACTCTACCCAACACACTGGACTCTATGCACACACACTGGACTCTACCCAACACACTGGACTCTACCCAACACACTGGACTCTACCCAACACACTGGACTCTACCCAACACACTGGACTCTACCCCACACATGGGACTCTACCCAACACACTGGACTCTATGCACACACTGGACTCTACCCAACACACTGGACTCTATGCACACACACTGGACTCTACCCAACACACTGGACTCTACCCAACACACTGGACTCTACCCAACACACTGGACTCTACCCAACACACTGGACTCTACTTAACACACTGGACTCTACCCAACACACTGGACTCTACCCCACACACTGGACTCTACCCCAAACACGAACTTACACTAACATCCTCACATACACACCCACACATACACACACTAATACACTCCCATACTCACCACATACTGATGATACTGTCTATTATCTTACTTTACCCCTACCTATATATATTTAAAAACAGTGGGGCAAAAAAGTATTTAGTCAGCCACCAATTGTGCAAGTTATCCCACTTAAAAAGATGAGAGAGGACAGCAATTTTCATCATAGGTACACTTCAACTATGACAGACAAAATGAGAAAAAAAATCCAGAAATTCACATTGTAGGATTTTTAATGAATTTATTTGCAAATTGTGGTGGAAAATAAGTATTTGGTCCATAACAAAAGTTTATCTCAATACTTTGTTATATACCCTTTGTTGGCAATGACAGAGGTCAAACATTTTCTGTAAGTCTTCACAAGGTCTTCACACACTGTTGCTGGTATTTCGGCCCATTCCTTCATGCAGATCTCCTCTAGAGCAGTGATGTTTTGGGGCTGTTGCTGGGCAACACAGACTTTCTCAGACAGGCCGTGAGAGGTCGTAAATTTGAACCTGAAGACAGAGAGCAAATTGCAGTCAAACTTGCAGGGAACAAATCAAGGCCAGTAGGGAGGGAATTAGCCTAACCTCCTCCAGCCACCCCTCCCCTCCACCACACACACAGACAATTCCTCTTGTCCTCCACTACCACACACATATGTGGAAAAACACACACATTATGCACTGTACAATCTAATCCGAACACATACAGTGCATTCAGAAAGCATTCAGACTTTTTCCACATTTTGTTATGTTACAACCTTATTCTATCATGTATTCCATTTCTCTCCCCACGTCATCCTTATACACACAATACTCCATATCGACAAAGCAAAAACAGGTTCTTCTATTTTTTTTGCAAATAGTTAAATATGACAGTTACATAAGTATTGAGACCCTTTCCTCAGTACTCAGTCTTACCTCATTTGCGTATGCTGTATATAGATTTTTTTACTGTATTATTGATTGTATGTTTGTTTATTCCATGTGTAACTCTGTGTTGTTGCATGTGTCGAACTGCTTTGCTTTATCTTGGTCAGGTCGCAGTCAACTAGCCTACCTGGTTACATAAAGGGTTAGGGTTATATATATAAATACCTGGTTACATAAAGGGTTAGGGTTATATATATAAATACCTGGTTAACCTGTTGCTTCTACTCGGGACGCTTGCGTCCCAACTAGAGCTCTGGAAATGCAAATGCGCTACGCTAAATGCTAATAGTATTAGTTAAAACTCAAAAGTTCATTAAAATACACATGCAGGGTATCGAATTAAAGCTACACTCGTTGTGAATCCAGGCAACAAGTCAGATTTTTAAAATGCTTTTCGGCGAAAGCATGAGAAGCTATTATCTGATAGCATGCAACACCCCAAAAGACCCACAGGGGACGTAAACAAAATAATTAGCATTTCGGCGTTACACAAACCGCACAATAAAATAGAAAACATTCATTACCTTTCACCATCTTCTTTGTTGGCACTCCTAGATGTCCCATAAACACTATTTGGGTCTTTATTTCGATTAAATCGGTCCATATAAAGCCTAGATATCGTTATATGTAGACTGTGTGATAAACGAAAAAACATCGTTTCAAAAGCGTAACGTCATTTTTAAAATTCAAAAAAGTCGACGATAAACTTTCACAAAACACTTCGAAATACGTTTGTAATGCAACTTTAGGTATTAGTAAACGTTAATAAAAGCGATAAAATTCATCAGGAGGCGATGTAAAGATCATTAGCTGTCCGTCTGGAAAAATGTCCGGCTAGAAACTCAGCGAAAATATCCGGTCCCTGGGCCGGATTTAGATACTGATGTCCTGCATGTGTTTGACCAAGAAAAACTCGAAGGAAATGACAAGACTCTAGACACCGTGTGGAAGCTGTAGGTACTGCAACCTCAGTCAATTAATTGTGGTTCACCTTTATCAATGGGATCAAGTAGCGCATGGATATATTTTCCCATTTTCAGTGATCAGTTTTTCCTGTGCTTTCGATGTAAATGCCGTTCTGGTAAAGCCACAGCAGTGATTTAACCAGTTTTTAAACGTCTGAGTGTTTTCTATCCACAGACTAAGCAAATGCATATACTATATTCCTGGCATGAGTAGCAGGGCGCTGAAATGTTGCGCGATTTTTAACAGAATGTTCAAAAGTAGAGGGTCGACTGAAGAGGTTAAATAAAGGGTTAGGGTTATATATATAAATACCTGGTTAAATAAAGGGTTAGGGTTATATATATAAATACCTGGTTAAATAAAGGGTTATATATATAAATACCCGGTTAAATAAAGGGTTAGGGTTAAATATATAAATACCTGGTTAAATAAAGGGTTAGGATTATATATATAAATACCTGGTTAAATAAAGGGTTAGGGTTATAAATATATATAAATACCTGGTTACATTAAGGGTTAGGGTTATATATATAAATACCTGGTTAAATAAAGGGTTAGGGTTATAAATATATATAAATACCTGGTTACATTAAGGGTTAGGGTTATATATACAAATACCTGGTTAAATTAAGGGTTAGGGTTATATATATAAATACCTGGTTAAATAAAGGGTTAGGGTTATATATATAAATACCTGGTTAAATAAAGGGTTAGGGTTATATATATAAATACCTGGTTAAATAAAGGGTTAGGGTTATATATATAAATACCTGGTTAAATAAAGGGCTATATATATAAATACCTGGTTAAATAAAGGGTTAGGGTTATATATATATAAATACCTGGTTAAATAAAGTGTTATATATATAAATACCTGGTTAAATAAAGGGTTAGGGTTTTATATATAAATACCTGGTTAAATAAAGGGTTATATATATAAATACCTGGTTAAATAAAGGGTTATATATATAAATACCTGGTTAAATAAAGGGTTAGGGTTATATATATATATATATATATATATATATATATATATAAATACCTGGTTAAATAAAGGGTTAGGGTTATATATATAAATACCTGGTTAAATAAAGGGTTAGGGTTATATATATATCAATACCTGGTTAAATAAAGGTGAAATAAAAAATAAAAAAAACTTTGAAGTATCTTAGGCAGCGATTACAGCCTTGAGTCTTCTTGGGTATGACGCTACAAACTTGGCACACCTGTATTTGGGGAGTTTCTCCCATTCTTCTCTGCCGATCCTGTCAACTCTGTCAGGTTAGGTGGAGAGCGTTTCTGCACAGTTGTTTTCAGGTCTCTCCAGAGATGTTCGATCGGGTTCAAGTCAGGGCTCTGGCTGGGCCACTCAAGGACATTCAGAGACTTGTCCCAAAGCCACTCCTGCATTGTCTTGGCTGTGTGCTTAGGGTCATTGTCCTGTTGGAAGGTTAACCTTCACCCCAGTCTGAGGTCCTGAGCTCACTGGAGCAGGTTTTCATCAGCGATCTCTCTGTACTTTGCTCCGTTCATCTTTCCCTCGATCCTGACTAGTCTCCCAGTCCCTGCCGCTGAAAAAAAACCTTTTTGCATTCAGGCCAAAGAGTTCAATCTTGGTTTCATCAGACCAGAGAATATTGTTTCTCATTGTCTGAGAGTCCTTTAGGGGCCTTTTGACAAACTCCAAGCGGGCTGTAATGTGCCTTTTACTGAGGATTGGCTTCCGTCTGGCCACTCCACCATAAAGGCCTGATTGGTGGAGTGCTGCAGAGATGGTTGTCCTTCTGGAAGGTTCTCCCATCTCCACAGAGCATCTCTGGAGCTCTGTCAAAGTGTACATGGAATTCTTGTTCACCTCCCTGACCATGGTCCTTCTCCCCTGATTGCTCAGTTTGGCTGGGTGGCCAAACTTCCCCAGATCTGTGCCTCGACACAATCCTGTCTCGGAGCTCTACGGACAATTCCTTCAATCTCATGGCGTTGTTTTTGCTCTAACATGCACTGTCAACTGTGGGACCTTATGTAGACAGGTGTGTGCCTTTCCAATATCATATCCAATTAATTACATTTACCACAGTTGAACTCAATCACGTTGCAGAAACATCTCAAGGATGGTCAATGGAAACAGGATGCACTTGAGCTCAATTTCAAGTCTTATAGCAAAGGGTCTGAATACTTTTTTCAGAAAACTAGGCGTATGTGAGATCACTGCTTCACATGAGAGCCATTTGAACGTAAACTTTCTTTATCAAAGTGTGTTTTTTTGGCAGAAATGCTTTCTGGAACATGTGAACATGTACAAATACACTTGTTAAATTACGAGTCTAGTTGGTTTCGCCAACTATGTGAACATGTGTCTTAATACAAATCTTGAATGCCATCTGTAAATATAAATACACTTGTTAAATTACGAGTCCAGTTGGTTTCGCCACAGAAAAAGTCAGCAACCTTCCCGTTAGCCATGATTGGCTGAGATAATGAGTGGGCTGGACATGCCGAGAGATGAGTTTGGATTGGTTTTGGCCATATAGCACGCTTCTGTCTATTTGAGGTGGTCAGTATGTGTAGGCAATCCTGTCTAACGTGGTTTAAAAATATATATATACAGTGGGGAGAACAAGTATTTGATACACTGCCCGAATTTTGCAGGTTTTCCTACTTACAAAGCATGTAGAGGTCTGTAATTTTTATCATAGGTACACTTCAACTGTGAGAGACGGAATCTAACACAAAAATCCAGAAAATCACATTGTATGATTTTTAAGTAATTCATTTGCAAATGGTTTTTGTGCGTGTTTGTTTGTTGTATTTACGGTCCGTATTTGTGGGCTCGGTATTATCGACTTATTTGAAAGTCTTGAGTAAATTTCCGTGTATTTACTCATCTCTGTTGTCCTGCGCCTGACTCAGACCAATTACACACTGCTTTGCTTTATCTTGGCCGGGTCGCAGTTGTAAATGAGAACTTGTTCTCAACTAGCCTACCTGGTTAAATAAAGGTGAAATAAAAAATATTTAAAACATATTGCAGTGTATGATATACCATTTTGTAGCTCTGAGTCTCTACGTTTATCAAATGTAAAAAACACCATTTCAAACGTTGCTACATAAGACCGATCAAGCCGGTCTGTATTTTATTTTAATAAATATGCAAACATTTCTACAAACCTGTTTTTGTTTTGTCATTATGTTTTTGTGTGTAGATTGATGAGAAACACATTTTATTTAATACATTTTAGAAGAAAGCTGTAACGTCACAAAATGTGGAAAAAGGGAAGGTTTCTGAATACTTCCCGAATGCACTGTACATTTAACAGTCACTTAGAACACACACAGACATGGAACAGTCATAGAACACACATATCTATGTAACAGTCACTTAGAACACACACATCTATGTAACAGTCATAGAAACACACAGACATGGAACAGTCACTTAGAACACACATATCCATGTAACAGTCATAGACACACAGACATTTAACAGTCACTTAGAACACACACAGACATGTAACAGTCACATAGAACACACACAGACATGGAACAGTCACTTAGAACACACACAGACATGTAACAGTCTTAGAACACACACATCTATGTAACAGTCACTTAGAACACACACAGACATGGAACAGTCACTTAGAACACACATATCTATGGAACAGTCACTTAGAACACACACAGACACACACAGACATGGTCATTTAGAACACACATATATCCATGTAACAGTCATTTAGAACACACACAGACATGGAACAGTCATTTAGAACCACACAGACATGGAACAGTCATTTAGAAACACAGACATATCTATGTAACAGTCACTTAGAACACACACAGACATTTAACAGTCATTTAAAACACACACAGACATTTAACAGTCATTTAGAACACACACAGACATTTAACAGTCATTTAGAACACACAAAGACATGTAACAGTCATTTTTAGAACACACATATCCATGTAACAGTCATTTAGAACACACACAGACATGGAACAGTCATTTAGAACACACACAGACATGGAACAGTCATTTTAGAACACACACAGACATGGAACAGTCATTTAGAACACACACAGACATGGAACAGTCATTTAGAACACACGCAGACATGGAACAGTCATTTAGAACACACACAGACATTTAACAGTCATAGAACACACATATCCATGTAACAGTCACTTAGAAACACACAGACATTTAACAGTCATTTAGAACACACACAGACATTTAACAGTCATTTAGAACACACACAGACATGTAACAGTCACTTAGAACACACACAGACATGGAACAGTAATTTAGAACAACACAGACGAGCGCTCACACACAGAGACAGCATAACAAACACAGACTGTAAAAACAGACAGCAACTTGCAGGACACTCAATCAAGTCACCACATACACACACACACACGTACAAGCGAGGGACACTCAAAAACCTGTTTTAATCAATCCATCTCTGTGTCTGGACCTTGTCAATGACCTCTGGAAACTGAGTCCGTGTCAGTTCTGACATCACCCGATCATAACTTTTAACTGTCGTTGGTGAAATATGAGTGTGTCAGTCGATGATGATGTACCAGGGAACTCAGCTGACACTGAATTCTTAACTTTCCACTGGTCTATAGTGAACAGTAGAAAGATCATCAGTTACTGCTGTTTTGATCTCCTGACTTCACAGACTGTAAAGTAAAGAAACAGGCAACCAACCTGCTCAATTATATATTGGTGTTTGAAATAATTTTACCCTGCTTTCCCCCGAAGGCAGGTTTTCCCAAAACAATGGAAGGTCACTCCTCCGTGTCCAAATCCATATACACTTTCATCTGGGGTTAGCGAACGTTTGCACAGAGGGATCAGAGATCAAAGTGATTTCACCGACCAGAAATTTGTTGGCGTTCCTCAACCCCTCTGTGTTCACGAGATGAGAAGGGAATGGCCTCCGTCTAAAACAGAAACTTTCTGTTCATTTAATCCAATAAGAAAAACCCTCATTAAAACTCTTGCCCTACAAACTGGGAGCTTTGATTTGTCAACGATGACCACAACAAAGTGGATATAATCGCTTGGCCACTGCCCTCGGCAGAGCCTCGTGACTCAGGGTGGAGGGTGGTGGATGGAAGGGGAGGGGAGGGGTGTTGTTTCACTGTGGCTTGGGGATGTGCTAAGGTATCCCAGTCACATTTTTGATTCGTGTGACGGTTGAGAAGAGACCGAAGAGTAGAGTAGTAGAGGCGTACGTACACTCCACAGAGGCCACTGCCTGCAAATGAGCCGCAGAACGCCCTCCATCCCTTTCTCTCTGGTAAATCCTTCAGTAAACAATGGCTGAGAAAAAAATTAAAAATCTCAGCGTGGCCCCCCCACACGTTAGACCATACAGTTCCTAGCTCCCTAGGGAATGGAAGTAGTGCAAGCCAATCTGGTTATTGTTTTTATATATTCGAAACACAACTTTTATTAGAGGTGACTTACAAGCATCAACCTCCATGAAATGATATAATCAGTACAAGCTTGAGGGCAGTCTGGAATGAGATACATTTTATAATGGCATTAGCATTGATTGCATAGAACGGAATAAAAATCTAATCAAAATCTATTAGTCGCGTACACAAAATGTGCAGATGTTATCGCAGGTGCAGTGAAATGCTTGTGTTTCTAGCTCCAACAGTGCAGTAATATCTAACTAAATGCTTGTGTTTCTAGCTCCAACAGTGCAGTAATATCTAACTAAATGCTTGTGTTTCTAGCTCCAACAGTGCAGTAATATCTAACTAAATGCTTGTGTTTCTAGCTCCAACAGTGCAGTAATATCTAACTAAATGCTTGTGTTTCTAGCTCCAACAGTGCAGTAATATCTAACTAAATGCTTGTGTTTCTAGCTCCAACAGTGCAGTAATACCTAACTAAATGCTTGTGTTTAGCTCCAACAGTGCAGTAATATCTAACTAAATGCTTGTGTTTCTAGCTCCAACAGTGCAGTAATACCTAACTAAATGCTTGTGTTTCTAGCTCCAACAGTGCAGTAATATCTAACTAAATGCTTGTGTTTCTAGCTCCAACAGTGCAGTAATATCTAACTAAATGCTTGTGTTTCTAGCTCCAACAGTGCAGTAATACCTAACTAAATGCTTGTGTTTCCCAGCTCCAACAGTGCAGTAATATCTAACTAAATGCTTGTGTTTCTAGCTCCGGCAGTGCAGTAATATCTAACTAAATGCTTGTGTTTCTAGCTCCAACAGTGCAGTAATACCTAAATAATACACATTGAAAAGCAACACAGTATATACAAATACAGTGGGGAGAACAAGTATTTGACACATTGCCGATTTTGCAGGTTTTCCTACTTAAAAAGCATGTAGAGGTCTCACATTTTTTTATCATAGGTACACTTCAACTGTGAGAGACGTATGACTTTTTAAGTAATTAATTTGCATTTCATTGCATGACATAAGTATTTGATACATCAGAAAAGCAGAACTTAATATTTGGTACAGAAACCTTGGTTTGCAATTACAGAGATCATACGTTTCCTGTAGTTCTTGACCAGGTTTGCATACATACACAGTGCATACGATAACAGTACCAGTCAAAAGTGTGGACACACCAACTCATTCCAGGATTATTATACATTTTGTTACTGTATTCTACATTATGAGGGCATCAAAACCAATAAATAACTAAGTAATAACTAAATAACTAAATAATTTAGTAACCAAAACAAAATCAAAATAAAAGAAATCAAAATATATTTTCGTTTGAGATTCTTCAAAGTAGCCACCCTTTTGCCTTGATGACAGCTTTGCACACTCTTGGCATGTTTAACAGTTTTTTGGGGGTTACTACATGATTCCATGTGTGTTATTTAGTAGTTTTGATGTCTTCACTATTATTCTACAATGTCGAAAATTGTAAAAAAAAAATATATATATATATATATATATATATATATGAAAAAAATAAAATAAATAAATGAAACACCTTTAATGAATAGGTGTGTCCAAACTTTTGACTGGTACTGTAGGTTAAGAGAGGAAGACAGACAGATAGGTTGCATGTGTGGATAGATGGGAGAGAAAAGGGACAGAATTAACAAAGAGATGGGAGAGAAAAGGGACAGAATAAACAAAGAGATGGGGGAGAAAAGGGACAGAATTAACAAAGAGACATGAGAGAAAAGGGACAGAATTAACAGAGAGACATGAGAGAAAAGGGACAGAATTAACAAAGAGATGGGGGAGAAAAGGGGCAGAATTAACAAAGAGACATGAGAGAAAAGGGACAGAATTAACAAAGAGACATGAGAGAAAAGGGACAGAATTAACAAAGAGACAGGAGAGAAAAGGGACAGACCAACAAATAGACAGGAGAGAAAAGGGACAGAATTAACAAAGAGACAGGAGAGAAAAGGGACAGAATTAACAAAGAGACAGGAGAGAAAAGGGACAGAATTAACACAGAGACATGAGAGAAAAGGGACAGAATTAACAAAGAGACAGGAGAGAAAAGGGACAGAATTAACAAATAGACAGGAGAGAAAAGGGACAGAATTAACAAAGAGACAGGAGAGAAAAGGGACAGAATTAGACAGGAGAGAAAAGGGACAGAATTAACAAAGAGATGGGAGAGAAAAGGGACAGAATTAACAGAGATGGAGAAGGGACAGAATTGACAGGAGAGAAAAGGGACAGAATTAACAAAGAGACAGGAGAGAAAAAGGGACAAATTAACAAAGAGATGGGGAGAGAAAAGGGACAGAATTAACAAGATGGAGACAGGGAGACAGAGGAGAGAAAAGGGACAGAATTAACAAAGAGACAGGAGAAAAGGGACAGAATTAACAAAGAATAGACAGAGATGGAGACAAAGGGGACAGAATTAACAAACAGACAGGAGAGAAAGGGACAGAATTAACAAATAGACAGGAGAGAAAAGGGCAGAATTAACAAAGAGATGGAAAAGAGACAGAATTAACAAAGAGATGGGAGAGAAAAGGGGCAAATTAACAAAGTGGAAGAAAAGGGACAGAATTAACAAAAGAGACATGAGAGAAAGGGACAGAAACTAACAAAAAATAAACCCTGTTGTGAGAGACAATCTGACTATTTTGTTTTATTTTTACATTTAACTTTTTAAAAACATTTATTTAACCTTTATTTAACATTTATTTAACTAGCCAAGTCAGTTAAGAACAAATTCTTATTTACGATGTTGGCCTACACCGTAAACCCGGACGCTGGGCCGATTATCTAACGCCTATGGGACTCTCAATCAGCAGGCGGTTGTAATACAGCCTGGAATTGAACCAGGGTCTGTAGTGATGCCTCTATAGCACTGAGATGCACTGCCTTAGACCGCTGCCCAAAATAAAAGGAAGGAGAAAGAAGGATGAGTTTGATATGATTGATATATGGGGTGGCAGGGTAGCCTAGTGGTTAGAGCGTTGGACTAGTGACTGGAAAGTTTCAAGTTCAAACCCCGACCTGACAAGGAACAAATCTGTCGTTCTGCAGGCAGTTAACCACTGTTCCTAGGCTGTCATTGTAAATAAAATTTGCCTAGTTAAATAAAGGTAAAATAAATACATGATTAGATCCTCTGTCATTAATCAGTGCTTATTCCTCAGTCAGTGGATGTTAAAACAAGTTCCTTTACTACGAATTGGGGGATACAAGTCTGTCTTTATTTGGTTACATTTATCAGCCCCTCTCTCTCTTTCCATTATTAACAAAGTCCTCATCTTAAGAGAAAAATATATGAGACTCGAGATGTTTTAGTTACTTGGAGTTTGGAAGTAATGTTCATTTGAACATAACTTAAAGCAATCATTTTGGAGTTTGGAACTGAGTAAGCATGCAAAGCTATTTTTCATCTAACCAATACAATTTGTGAAACATATAGATTTGATTCTGAACTATTTTAAAGACAAATTTAGACTTACAAGTAAATCATTCTGAATATTATGTGATCCCGTATTGGCTGTTGTCAATGGACTTGCCAGCACTGAAAATAACGACATGTTTAAAATGACACACATATACTACCTACGTAGTTGAAGTAGCCATCTACCCAGTCAAGTGGTGGATGGAAAAACACTTTCCCATCAGATCAATTCAACAGTTAATGGGTACATGTGCCAGCTCTGTCTTGGTGGTCTGATAGGAGACCCAGGAGGCTCCCAGCCTGTTAGGCGTGTAAACACAGCCGACCAAAGCAGTTAGTAATCCCAGACATCTCACCTCTGAACCCTCCCGTTCTGTCAGCTGGGGAACTCGTTCCGCTGGGAAAACCCTGGTTCTGCTCGACTCGAGGCCCACTACACAGATTTGACACTCATGTGATGGTGGTCCGACAGTACATGAAGCTGAGGGTAACGCAGGGCGAGTGTGAGTTCCCTTTGGGGCTTGAATACGAGAAGGGTCTTTTTTATTTTATTTACTGTGTGGCCCCGGCTTTTGAGGTCTCAAGATATCTAGGCTAAAGGATCTCAAGATGTCAGATTGCTATGCTAAAAGGGTCTCCAAGATGTCCAGATCGCTATGCTAAAAGGGTCTCAAGATGTCAGATCGCTATGCTAAAGGGTCTCCAAGATGTGGGAGCTATGCTAAAAGGGTCTCCAAGATGTCAGATCGCTATGCTAAAAGGATCTCAAGATGTCAGATTGCTATGCTAAAAGGTCTCCAAGATGTCAGATCGCTATGCTAAATGGTCTCAAGATGTCATAGCTATGCTAAAAGGGTCTCAAGATGTCAGATCGCTATGCTAAAAGGGTCTCAAGATGTCAATACGCTATGCTAAACTGGTCTCAAGATGTCAGATCGCTATGCTAAAAGGGTCTCAAGATGTCAGATCGCTATGCTAAACTGGTCTCAAGATGTCAATCCTATGCTAAAGGGACAATCCCTGGGTACACTATGAGAATTGGGTAGGTGAGGGTCATAAGCAGAGTTCATGTCATGTATACGTTCACAAATGCTAAAGATTCACTCATGCTTAAAATCCCAATAAAAGTGAGATTACACAGTGACTGCATCACTTATGTTACACCCACAACACAACACATGTAGCTTGGCCAGTCTATTTCACCCTCAACACAACACCTGTGGCTTAGCCAGTCTATTTCACCTCAACACAACACATGTAGCTTGGCCAGTCTATTCCACCCTCAACACAACACCTGTAGCTTGGCCAGTATTTGTCACCCTCAACACCCGGTATCTTGGCCAGTCTATTTCACCCTCAACACCTGTAGCTTGGCCAGTATTTTTACCCTCAACACAACACTGTAGCTTGGCCAGTCTTTGTCACCCTCAACACCCGTATCTTGGCCAGTCTATTTCACCCTCAACACCTGTAGCTTGGCCAGTCTTTGTCACCCTCAACACCCATAGCTTGGCCAGTCTATTTCACCCTCAACACAGCACATGTAGCGTGGCCAGTCTTTTTCACCCACAACCAACACGTGGAGCTTGGCCAGTCTTTTTAACCACAACACCTGTAGCTTGGCCAGTATTTTCACCCACAACACAACACATGTAGCTTGGCCAGTCTTTTCACCCTCAACACAACACCTGTAGCTTGGCCAGTCTATTTCACCCTCAGCACCTGTAGCTTGGCCAGTCTATTTCACCCTCAACACCTGTAGCTTGGCCAGTCTTTGTCACCCTCAACACCCGTGAGCCTTGGCCAGTCTTTGTGAACCTCAACACCCGTAGCTTGGCCAGTCTTTGTGAACCTCAACACCCATAGCTTGGCCAGTCTATTTCACCCTCAACACCTGTAGCAGCAGTCTTTGTCACCCTCAACACCCGTAGCTTGGCCAGTCTTTTCCCTCAACACAACACCTGGGCTGGCCAGCTTTTCACCCTCAACACAACACCTGTAGCTTGGCCAGTCTTTTCTCTCTCAACACCTGTAGCTTGGCCAGTCTTTTCACCCTCAACACCTGTTGCTTGGCCAGTCTATTTCACCCTCAACACAACACCTGTAGTGCACCTGTCTTTTCACCCTCAACACCTGTAGCGTGGCCAGTCTTTTTCACCCTCAACACATGTAGCGTGGCCAGTCTTTTTCACCCACAACACATGTAGCGTGGCCAGTCTTTTTCACCCACAACACATGTAGCTTGGCCAGTCTTTTTCAACCACAACACAACACATGTAGCTTGGCCAGTCTTTTTCACCCACAATACCTGTAGCTTGGCCAGTCTTTTTCACCCACAACACATGTAGCTTGGCCGGTCTTTTTCACCCTCAACACAACACATTTAGCTTGGCCGGTCTTTTTCACCCTCAACACAACACATGTAGCTTGGCCGGTCTTTTTCACCCACAACACATGTAGCTTGGCCAGTCTTTTTCACCCACAACACATGTAGCTTGGCCGGTCTTTTTCACCCTCAACACAACACATTTAGCTTGGCCGGTCTTTTTCACCCTCAACACAACACATGTAGCTTGGCCTGTCTTTTTCACCCACAACACAATACATGTAGCTTGGTCAGTCTGTTTCACTCACAACACATGTAGCTTGGCCAGTCTGTTTCACCCACAACACAATACATGTAGCTCGGCCAATCTTTTTCACCCACAACACAATACTTGTAGCTCGGCCAGCCTTTTTCACCCACAACACATGTAGCTTGGCCAGATTTAGACAGGTCTTGGCACTCCAGCTGCATGTCAGGATTAAGCTATTAAATGTTAATTTATATGACTAGAAGAATCAATTCGAAACATCTGTCTGCGCCTTCACCTATTTTCCAGGTCACATGTAAATGAAAATTGTACCAACGAGGGAAATTAAAAGGACACTTCATGCAGGAATCATCTCCTTGAACTAAACCAGATTGTTAGCATCAGTTGCTAGGAGATGTAATGTAATGCATGTCATTTGGGAGGGAGAGCTCTTCTTTGTGAATATGATCGTTTCGTGGTTTCTGGAGGTGAATGGAGATTTCTCGTCATATGTTTGAGGAGCAGAAAAAAAAAAAAAATAATAATAATAAACCAAATCAAAATTATAATTAAAAGAAAAACATAACCAGCAATTACACTTTTTCTCATACATTTTCACACCATACATCTTCACACAATACATCTTCACACAATACATTTTCACACCAAACATCTTCACACAACACATCTTCACACAATACATCTTCACACAATACATCTTCACACCATACATCTTCACACCACACATCTTCACACCACACATCTTCACACCATACATCTTCACACACATCTTACATCTTCACCATACATCTTCACACCAACATCTTCATACATTTTCACACAACACATCTTCACACCACACATCTTCACACAATACATCTTCACACCATACATCTTCACACCATACATCTTCACACCATACATCTTCACACCATACATCTTCACACCATACATCTTCATACCATACATCTTCATACATCTTCACACCATACATCTTCACACCATACATCTTTACACAATACATTTTCATACATCTTCACACCATACATCTTCACACAACACATCTTCACACCATACATTTTCATACATCTTCACACAACACATCTTCACGCAACACATCTTCACACAACACATCTTCACACAACACATCTTCACACAATACATTTTCACACAATACATCTTCATACATCTTCACACCATACATCTTCACACCATACATCTTTACACAATACATTTTCATACATCTTCACACAATACATGTTCATACATCTTCACCCCATAATGAAAAAGTGAAAACATGTTTTTAGATTGTTTTGCAAATGTATTAAAAATGAAATGAAAACATATCTAATTAGCATAAGTATTCACACCCCTGAGTCAATACATGTTAGAATCACATTTGGCAGCGATTACAGCTGTGAGTCTTTCTGGGTAAATCTCTAAGAGTGATTACAGCTGTGAGTATTTCTGGGTAAATCTCTAAGAGTGATTACAGCTGTGAGTCTTTCTGGGTAAATCTCTAAGTGATTACAGCTGTGAGTGTTTCTGGGTAAATCTCTAAGAGTAATTACAGCTGTGAGTCTTTCTGGATAAATCTCTAAGAGTGATTACAGCTGTGAGTCTTTCTGGGTACATCTCTAAGAGTGATTACAGCTGTGAGTCTTTCTGGGTAAGTCTCTAAGAGTGATTACAGCTGTGAGTCTTTCTGGATAAATCTCTAAGAGTGATTACAGCTGTGAGTATTTCAGGGTGAGTCTCTAAGAGCTGTGAGTCTTTCTGGGTAAATCTCTAAGAGTGATTACAGCTGTGAGTCTTTCTGGATAAATCTCTAAGAGTGATTACAGCTGTAAGTCTTTCTGGGTAAGTCTCTAAGAGTGATTACAGCTGTGAGTCTTTCTGGGTAAGTCTCTAAGATTACAGCTGTGAGTCTTTCTGGGTAAGTCTCTAAGAGTGATTACAGCTGTGAGTATTTCAGGGTGAGTCTCTAAGAGCTGTGAGTCTTTCTGGGTAAATCTCTAAGAGTGATTACAGCTGTGAGTCTTTCTGGATAAATATCTAAGAGTGATTACATCTGTGAGTCTTTCTGGGTACGTCTCTAAGAGTGATTACAGCTGTGAGTCTTTCTGGGTAAGTCTCTAAGAGCTGTGAGTCTTTCTGGGTAAGTCTCTAAGAGTGATTACAGCTGTGAGTCTTTCTGGGTAAATCTCTAAGAGTGATTACAGCTGTGAGTCTTTCTGGGTAAATCTCTAAGAGTGATTACAGCTGTGAGTGTTTCTGGATAAATCTCTAAGAATGTTTACAGCTGTGAGGATTTCTGGGTAAATCTCTAAGAGTGATTACAGCTGTGAGTCTTTCTGTGTAAGTCTCTAAGAGTGATTACAGCTGTGAGTGTTTCTGGGTAAATCTCTAAGAATGTTTACAGCAGTAAATCTCTAGAGTGATTACAGCTGTGAGTCTTTCTGGGTAAGTCTCTAAGAGTGATTACAGCTGTGAGTCTTTCTGGGTAAGTCTCTAAGAGCTGTGAGTCTTTTTGGGTAAGTCTCTAAGAGTGATTACAGCTGTGAGTCTTTCTGGGTAAGTCTCTAAGAGTGATTACAGCTGTGAGTCTTTCTGGGTAAATCTCTAACAGCTGTTAGTCATTCTGGGTAAGTCTCTAAGAGTGATTACAGCTGTGAGTATTTCATGGTGAGTCTCTAAGAGAGAATTTCTGGGTAAGAGAGTGATTACAGCTGTGAGTATTTCTGGGTGAGTCTCTAAGAGTGATTACAGCTGTGAGTATTTCTGGGTGAGTCTCTAAGAGTGATTACATCTGTGAGTCTTTCTGGGTGAGTCTCTAAGAGTGATTACAGCTGTGAGTATTTCTGGGTAAGTCTCTAAGACAGGTGTATCTCACTGATCATCCCTAAAGCCAACACCTCATTTGGCCGCCTTTCGTTCCAGTTCTCTGCTGCCTGTGACTGGAACGAATTCCCAAAATCACTGAAGTTGGAGACTTTTATCTCCCTCACCAACTTCAAACATCAGCTATCTGAGCAGCTAACCGATCGCTGCAGCTGTACATAGTCTATTGGTAAATAGCCCACCCATTTTCACCTACCTCATCCCCCTACTGTTTTTATTTATTTACTTTTCTGCTCTTTTGCACACCAATATCTCTACCTGTACATGACCATCTGATGATTTATCACTCCAGTGTTAATCTGCAAAATTGTAATTATTCGCCTACCTCCTCATGCCTTTTGCACACATTGTATATAGACTCCCCTTTTTTTCTACTGTGTTATTGACTTGTTAATTGTTTACTCCATATGTAACTCTGTGTTGTCTGTTCACACTGCTATGCTTTATCTTGGCCAGGTCGCAGTTGCAAATGAGAACTTGTTCTCAACTAGCCTACCTGGTTAAATAAAGGTGTTCTCAACTAGCCTACCTGGTTAAATAAAGGTGTTCTCAACTGGCCTACCTGGTTAAATAAAGGTGTTCTCAACCAGCCTACCTGGTTAAATAAAGGTGTTCTCAACTGGCCTACCTGGTTAAATAAAGGTGTTCTCAACTAGCCTACCTGGTTAAATAAAGGTGTTCTCAACTAGCCTACCTGGTTAAATAAAGGTGTTCTCAACTAGCCTACCTGGTGAAATAAAGGTGTTCTCATCTAGCCTACCTGGTTAAATAAAGGTGTTCTCAACCAGCCTAACTGGTTAAATAAAGGTGTTCTCAACTAGCCTACCTGGTTAAATTAAGATGTTCTCAACTAGCCTACCTGGTTAAATAAAGGTGTTCTCAACTAGCCTACCTGGTTAAATAAAGGTGTTCTCAACTAGCCTACCTGGTTAAATAAAGGTGTTCTCAACTAGCCTACCTGGTTAAATAAAGGTGTTCTCAACTAGCCTACCTGGTTAAATAAAGGTGTTCTCAACTAGCCTACCTGGTTAAATAAAAGGTGTTCTCAACTAGCCTACCTGGTTAAATAAATAAAGGTGTTCTCAACTGGCCTACCTGTTCTAAACCTGGTTAAATAAAGGTGTTCTCAACTAGCCTACCTGGTTAAATAAAGGTGTTCTCAACCAGCCTACCTGGTTAAATAAAGGTGTTCTCAACTAGCCTACCTGGTTAAATAAAGGTGTTCTCAACTAGCCTACCTGGTTAAATAAAGGTGTTCTCAACTAGCCTACCTGGTTAAATAAAGGTGTTCTCAACTAGCCTACCTGGTTAAATAAAGGTGTTCTCAACTGGCCTACCTGGTTAAATAAAGGTGTTCTCAACCAGCCTACCTGGTTAAATAAAGGTGTTCTCAACTAGCCTACCTGGTTAATAAAGGTGTTCTCAACTAGCCTACCTGGTTAAATAAAGGTGTTCTCAACTGGCCTACCTGGTTAAATAAAGTTCTCAACTATTTTCTACCTGGTTAAATAAAGGTGTTCTCAACTAGCCTACCTGGTTAAATAAAGGTGTTCTCAACTAGCCTACCTGGTTAAATAAAGGTGTTCTCAACTGGCCTACCTGGTTAAATAAAGGTGTTCTCAACTAGCCTACCTGGTTAAATAAGGGTGTTTCTCAACTAGCCTACCTGGTTAAATAAAAGGTGTTCTCAACTGGCCTACCTGGTTAAATAAAGGTGTTCTCAACTAGCCTACCTGGTTAAATAAAGGTGTTCTCAAGTAGCCTACCTGGTTAAATAAAGGTGTTCTCAACTAGCCTACCTGGTTAAATAAAGGTATTTCTCAACTAGCCTACCTGGTTAAATAAAGGTGTTCTCAACTAGCCTACCTGGTTAAATAAAGGTGTTCTCAACTAGCCTACCTGGTTAAATAAAGGTGTTCTCGACTAGCCTACCTGGTTAAATAAAGGTGTTCTCAACCAGCCTACCTGGTTAAATAAAGGTGTTCTCAACTAGCCTACCTGGTTAAATAAAGGTGTTCTCAACTAGCCTACCTGGTTAAATAAAGGTGTTCTCAACTAGCCTACCTGGTTAAATAAAGGTGTTCTCAACTGGCCTACCTGGTTAAATAAAGGTGTTCTCAACTGGCCTACCTGGTTAAATAAAGGTGTTCTCAACCAGCCTACCTGGTTAAATAAAGGTGTTCTCAACTAGCCTACCTGGTTAAATAAAGGTGTTCTCAACTAGCCTACCTGGTTAAATAAAGATGTTCTCAACTAGCCTACCTGGTTAAATAAAGGTGTTCTCAACTAGCCTACCTGGTTAAATAAAGGTGAAATAAATACCTGGATTGTACAACATTTGCCCGTTATTCTTCAAGCTCTGTCAAGTTGGTTGTTGATTTTTGATAGAGGAAAGTTCAATGTCTGTTTTTCTATACCCGTCTACAAAAACCTCCCTGGTCTTTGTGGTTGGATCTGTGTTTTAAATTCACTGCTCTACTGAGAGAACTTACAGATAACTGTATGTGTGGGGTACAGATGAGGGATTCATTCAAATACCATGTTAAACACTATTGCACACAGTGACTCTATGCAACTTATCTC